>NW_015150614.1:668146-669765 GCF_000732505.1 Cyprinodon variegatus
AGTTTCACTTTTTAAATGGAATTACTGAAATCAATCTACTTTTTCATGATATTCTAATTTTATGACCAGCACCTGTATATATATATAAATTTTGCATTTAAGTAAAAAATGCTTTTGTCTGTCAATATGCTCTATCCAGAATTCCTCAAGTGCAAAAGTTTTAGTTTCACCTGGCTTAATTTTGTAAAAAATCTTTACTTTAGGAACCTTTGGCTATCTTATTATTATTTAGTTAATTGAAAAAATAATCAATGGATTAATCGATAAGCAAAATAATCGTTAGTTGCAGATCTATTTGGTAGGGAGAATACAGTACTTAAGTAATACCTCTGTTATTGTTGATTATTGTAGACAAAAAACAACATTAATTACCGGTACCTTAGCTACTGGTAATACCATTCAATAATGCAGCAATGTGTCATGAGTTACATCATAACATGATCTGTCAGCATACCAGGTGAACAAGCCTAACTTTTCGTGTCCAGCGATCCGTAGAGCTTTCATCATAAACTTAGACAGAAACACTGTGTTGGAAACCTGTTTGGTAGCTGACGGATATTTGTCAGGTCGTAATTTTGTTTTTTTGTTTTTGGAAAAGCAAGCTTTAAAGGTAAAGCCCTAGTCACACCTTGACGATTGAGACTAGTGTATGCCTGACGTATGAAAATCTGGCAAAAATGCTGTCATACGTTGAATAAGTTATGGGTATGTTTTGTATAAGTTTTGAACGTGCTGAAACATGATGGCACACGTCGACATACGGCAAGTACCACTAATATCTCTTAACATATGCCAGCGTGTGCCATACGCTGGGCATAAGTTACAGGTAAGTTATCTGATCATTGACGTACGTTAAGTGTAAGTTACTCACAAGTTGTGGTGTCCAGCTTATCCTAAACCTATGAGTAACTTGTGCATTATCTATGCGTAACTTATCTCCAAATCACATCAACATATTTGATGTGTTACAGATGACCGCTGAACATGCTTCTAACTTACGGCTACTCTATAATGGCGTATTGGTATGAAAGGGGGATCACAGGAGGAAACTGTCAGTTCTCCAAACTGCATCCCCATCATAGGGTCAGTGAGGAGATGGGTGTGATGGATCCTTCCTGTGTTCAGGCCCACGGCCACGACCAAATCTGCAAACCTTCTTTCTTTCTTTTTATCTATTGTCTCTTTTTTGGGTGGGCAGTAAACTGCAGCTAGGTTCATACCGTCATCAAAGACATCTTTTTATGCAGACCTCCCCCCCAATGGAGTAGGTCTACCAATGTTGTTAAAAGAAGAGGAAAGGTGGCGTGGAGAGGGAGAGAGACAAAAAAAGAAAGGCGTTGGAATGCATCCCAACCCATGGTGCCATTAAAAGAAAAGATGCAAATTACAAAGAAAACACATTTTGTGTTTGTGTTTAAAGTTAAAACACAGTATGGTGTCCAAAGACCCCAAAGGTCTCTCTCTGTTCAGTTAATGGAAGACAGTGTTACCATATGTTTGCTATTCAAAGGTGGTGATGGTAATGACACCACTCCTGCTGGTGCTTCATGAGAAGTTAAGCATTTGGGAGAAGGTACAGAAATATTTCTACAGTAGAGCAACAACATGCACCAAGTGAC
>NW_015150614.1:670640-674043 GCF_000732505.1 Cyprinodon variegatus
ATATATTACATTTCTGACTGTATATCCCTGTAATTATTACACACTGTAGCTTTAAGTGATTGTTTTGTTGAATTTTTCTGTTTGTTTCTGACTTGCAGTTATGCATCCCAGCTCAAACATGAAAGTTTGTATATTCCAACCTTGAATTTAGTATAGGTTGGGGATCATTACTATTCCCCAGTGTGATAATTTGCCATTGAGGCATGATATGACATGATATCACTATGTATAGCTCTAACCTTGGCACTATTATGTAAATCTATGTAAAATCTTTATTGTCTTAGTACTATCGCAATTACAGTGGTAAAGTGTCTATATGTATTTTTTGACTTGTGTACCCCTTTGGGCCTTTTTTTCTTACCATGAGTACCCCTCATAGTCAAAAGTATTTATGATTGTCCAAAAGTGGAACGTACAATAACAGATTATAAAATAAAAACTTATTTTTGATTTAAGCATTTAAATCTTGAGCCTTTTATGCTCTCCATCTCAAATAAAAAGAAACATAAATATTTTGCCTTGAAGTCAGTAAGAAATCAAAATAAATACAAAATAAAATCATATTATGAACCTGTATTTATAAAACTGGAGCTCCTCTGAGTATTTCCCTTATAATCACATTTAAACTTGATGAATTGGAAACAAATTCAGAGCAAAAATATAGTCAGACTGACTTAATTAGTTTTACTTTGTTTTCATCAAGACACCTGAGCTGCTTTGATGAGCTCCGTGTGGAAAAACGGCTACCAATAGATATCAGGCTGTTTACTTCCAGTCTGTTCCTCTGCTTGGTTTGGATGTGAGTCATAGCTGAAGGTGAACCCAAACATATAAGAAAAACTGACTTTTTGGTTGATATAAGCTTGTTTAATTTTTCATTTGGGTCCTCAGAATGTAAAACATCCCAGCCCCCTTTTATTTTTTCTACCTAAGAAGGCCATCCTGGCCTGCTTACATGACTGACTGACATGACTGACTGACTTGACTGACTTCTGGCCTGAAAAAATCAGTCCATCCCTGCCACAGGGAGTACCAATTTAACATAATTTATCCATTTTGACCAGATCTTGAAAAATTATTCTTTTTGATCTTTAACAGAGAATATTTTCTCCAGAATATAAATCTCCTGTACAATTTTGAGCCAATGGTCCACTTTAGTCATTGTTTTAACCATTTCCTGGTGATTATTTTTTTGCTTGCTGCAAGAAGCCTTCACAATATTTTTTTTTTCCTTTTTTTATCCTTTAGAGTCGATATTTGTCAGGTTTTGAGTGAACAAGTGAAAAAGACACATTAAGCTGGAAAATACGATGTTTTTCCAAAAACAAAACATGAAACTCTATACTTAAAAAAGTCTATGTTTTTTATTTATTTTTTAAGGTTTCTTATTTATTTAATTTTGTTTTAACCATGAGCTCTAAAGGGACAACCTTGACATGATGATCTTTTATTGTTTAGCTGTCAAATTCACCAAAAGTAATGTATGATTCGGCTGCAGTGCACGCTCCCGACAGAGCTCCCGTGGGGAACAGAATTTCGTGCAAGACTGGAGTTTCCCATCCCTGTCGAAGGAGTAAGGCTCCACTGCTCAGTAAAGTTGTAAAATTAGGCTATTTCATTTCATCTCTTAATTTATTGCATTCACCTGAAAATGGTCTGTTTTTCTGAGTTAATAAGATAATGTAAAATAAGCAAAATGTTCTGTTTTTATATGCAGTGAGGAAAATAAGTATTTGAACACCCTACTGTTTTGCAAGTTTTCCTACTTGGATATCATGGAGTGGTCTGAAATTATTAACATAGGTGCATGTTTATTGTGAGAAACTGCACTGTATTATGGAGAGGATGACTGTGGCCATGTATTGCGAGTTATTGTGGAACAACCTCCTTCCCTCAGTTAGAGCATTGAAGATGGGTCGAGACTAGGTTTTCCAATATGATAATGACCCGAAGCACGCAGCCAGTCGCCAGACCTAAACCCAATAGAGAATCTTTAGAGTGAGCTCAAACTCTGTGTTTCTCAGCAACAGCCCAGAAACCTGACTGATCTAGAGAAGATCTGATCGGACTCTGTCCTCTGTGTTGAGGTCCACTAAAAGATTAGCTTTATGATCCTAAATTATATATCAAATCTGTTGTCTTTACTTTGACTTATCAACATTACGCTTTTTACTGTTGTGCAACAGATGCTTTTAAATATGACTTTTAAGTCCAGCTTTTAATTCTTTTTAACTCTTGTTTGTTTTTTCTTATAAGTCCACTTTTAAGAGTGATCTGAAGACTGACTCTAAAAAATGTCATGACCAAAAAGCTTGTAGTCAACCCACTTCCTTAGTTCACCTTACACATTAAGAATGAGACAACACTTTCTCATGCTTTAAATGTGAAACCATGATCATCTTTTTTCCTTACCTTACCTTGTCAAGTTGGATCAAGTTCCTTATTGCTTGCCACTAAATTGTTGCATAGTCCAACTCAATTTATTTATTTGATGGAAAGTACTTTCTCTCAAAATGTTTTCTTCAGTCTCAAAATCAATTTTCCTATCGGTGTGAAAATCTGTTCTCTCCAATACATTTGTTTTACTTACAAAATGATCTAACCCCTTTTAGATCACTTTCTTAAATTGAAATTAAGAAAAACGCAAAAATAACTCCATGGCTTTTCTGAACTTTTCTTGTAAAGATGGTATACTTGAAGGTCCCTGCGATTTAGTCCACTGCAACTTAGGTATGTTTTAATAAATAGGCTGGATAATCTGTGGATAAACCATGTTCCTCTTCTGTACCTCAACAAAATCAGTTTAACACAATGTACTGGTAATTTTCACATTCAAATTGGAAACGTTTATCTTTACTATCAGGGACGTGCAGAGACCATTGGAGGGGCAGGTGCTCAAAGTTAAAAGGGGGCACATGGAGCACAGATTTAAAACACATACAGAAACATATACAGTACAACCTTGTACCAACCTAATCAAAGTACCATAACGCACATACTCAAATGTCTGTTAGTGGTTGGTACTAGGCGAACTTGGCGTGTGTTTTACCTCATGTGTAGATCGAAAAGCTTCTGTTGAGGGGGTTGGTGCTGCTGTGTTGCTGGAGGTGGACTGTATTGATCTGATAGTGTAGACACTAAAAAGAGCTCATGCAAAGTGCAAGGATAACTAACAGCCACGCTGCTGATAGTTTGGAAGAGACTACTTGTTGAGATCTGTGGGTCTGTAATTCTGCCTGTGTCTGTTTCTCTCAGTGTCTGTCTGTACCTGAGTTGTTTGTACACATCACAGTGGCAGTTTCTTTTTTGCAGTTATAACAGCAACTTCCTGTTGCTGTGACTTGTGTCTTCCCTAGCTCTTTGTCATCCAGCTGGTGAGTGATCCACCACCTTCGCAGCCTCA
>NW_015150614.1:674680-686179 GCF_000732505.1 Cyprinodon variegatus
GTGATTAGCCGGGAAGGGCGATCAGGCGAAAATAAATAGAGGAACATGAGCTTACCACCGGACGCAGCAACCAATCTGGGGGAGGACGGAGCGGACTCAGGCTCTGGCCGAAGGAGCTGGTGGCGGGTGTCTCAGTGACAGGTGGGGCTCGGGCTTGAGGGTGACAGAGCTGCGCTTACTTTACAATGATCTGGGGCAGCAGGAGAAACCAGAGTGGCTCGAAGCACCTTGCTTGGAACCGGGAGAAAGGGAGGACCCTGTGGGAACCTGGAGTCAGCACGATTGGGACCGTCTGGGAAGGCGATCTTGAGGAAACCTAAGGAACACAGAGGTTGGGATTAACGAGGGAAGTCAGTACTCAGTTAAGAGACTGTGGCCTTAGGCGTACCACTACGGTTAACACTCAGGCGTCGTCCTGCTGTCTGGATGCTGCTCTTATACTGCGATCAGACGCAGCTCAACCAGCCGCAGGTGCGTGCGCCCTGCCCACCTGTCAACAGCAGACACCTGCGGAGAAAGCAGAAAGAAGCAGAACCGGCAGAAACTGCATGGCCCTGTCGGCTGAGTCTTGACAACATCAAGTGTCTAAAAGTTAAAGGATTTGTGTGCATATTAGCCTCTATGGGTATATTTATTTTTTTGTGTAAATAAATGAGAGGTTTCAGAAACTCAGATTCTACCATTATTGTTGTTTATTCTGCAACGATCAGAAATGATGTGAATGATGGAAGGAGAAACAGACAGTGCAGTGTGGTTGTGTGGTCAACCAGCTAATGGCAGGGATGCGACAACTGTTATATAGATTATTTTACCGCGATTGCATCTGCCCCCCCCTCCAGTTCGGTAGGGCCGGTGTACTAATCTTCATACCCACTTTTGTAAGTGATAGCGCTTTGACAAGTGGCTATAACTTCAGAGAGGTCGTTGTGTGACAATTTGGACAGCACAGGTGATGCTCATTGCTCACTTGGTCAGTCTACTCATCTTGCAACAATACACCGTGCACAAACTAACACCGCCGCAGAACCTAGTTACCAGACCAGTTGTTTACTCTTTCTGGAATCGGGAGTCGTAGTGGTTGTCTGAAGCAGCGCTTAGCTTTTAGCAGCAGGGCACGTCAGTGCAGTGAGGGCAGAATGAGTGAGGGCACGTTGAGTTGATCATGTGACCAGCCATGGTTACCATTGCACGGTAGATCTAAATTATTATTATTTTGAGCATGCACACACACACAAACAAACCCATGCACATAGATACAAGCACACAATTTAAAAAGAAAAAAAAAAGGGCACTTTGGGCATCAAGGGGCAAAGGGGCAGGTGCATAAGCACCCTCAGCCCCCCCCTGCACGTCCCAGTTTACTATGCCACATGAAGGCAGCCTTGTAGTCTGGAAAATACAGTACCAGCCTACAAATTACATTCTTATATTTAGTATAGAACTGTTACAAGGTCCCTTTTAGTCCAGCCATGTAATTGGTATATCATGACTGATAAGATGTTTAGCAGATGTCTTTTTAAACTGCTTTGAGGAATTTTAGACCAGATACCCTTCCTAATGCAACAATAATTTGAACTCTGGTCCTCCATTTAAAGTCAGACTTGCAGTATAAAAAAATTAAAGTATTTAGCTGTTAGAATCACATGTTACAATATTGACTTCCACTATCAGTTTTTAAATTTAAGGCTGCACTTTTTAAAAGATGAAATTGTCCAGAGAGCTGTTCCAAACGGATGTACTATCAACTTTCAGTATCACTCTGCATGTTTTAAACTACAAAGGTCTGCACAGAACCGAACAGACATTACAACTGAGATGTTTTAATTACACAAAACCAAGAACTTCAGATTTTTCAAAGATTTCATAAACATCCGCTTCATATTAGGGGGAGTAAAAAAAAATAAAAAATGTAGTGCACTGTGGTCAGGTGGGCTGCCAGGAATTTGGGGCCTAATGAAAAACATTGGTATTGCAGTTCATATAAATGGTCAATATTTATAGATGTCTTTTAATGGTTGAAATTTCATCTAAATAAAAAAAATCTATCTTAACTGTTTTAATATTGATAAAGATTTTAATACAGGCTACTGGAGGATACCCAATGCACTGAAGCTGTGCAGTGAGTATAAACAACTATATTTACTATTTAAAAAAATAATGTTTTTCAATTTGTGTGTATATATATATATATATATATATATATATATATATATATATATATATATAAAATGGTAAAAAGAGGGATATTTAAACAGACTGTAATGATGCAAACTGGCCTGTCTCTGAACACAATGATGCTCATCTGTCACTGGGGGAGGGAGGGGGTGGCGGGATTGAAGAAGGGGATGCTGGTGATCTTATGTTTACATGATGGAGTGACAGAGAAAATTATTTAATGTAAATATCCTGTTTAACATCTCCTAGCGTTTAGCTGATGTTAACCTTCTGATAACAAGTCCTTTTCCTGCTGCCTGATCTGGTTGATAAAGGTAAATTCTCAACCCTGTTTGGCCTCTGTGTTATCTACAGACACACAATAGGCTCAATAAATGCTGGATTAATCCTGGTTTAACCCTCATACATTGAGGAAGAATAATTAAGTAGTTGTATCCTGCAGATCTTATTTTTCTCAACAGGTTAGTAATCTATCGTTCATTTGAACTATTCAGTTAAGAAACCTTTCTGAAAAAAAACAAGGGGGAAAAACTAGGCCACAGTATTGAAACAAAGTTTCTCCCTATCTGCCTGTTTCTCCTTCCTTTCTCTTCCTTTTTCAAACCCAGACTTTGAGGTGCTGTATTTTTCAGTTGCTGACGTTTTTACCCGACTGCTGCTTATTTACACATTTTCTTGTTAATTTGTTTTTTTCGTTATCACTACGTCAAATGACGTGCGCATGGCATTTAAGCCCCGGAGCGAGCGAGCTGGCTGTGACAGACGAGGAGACCTGATGCGATGCAGGAGCTGCGCATCAAAGAATCAATTAGAATCGTTCTAACTTTCCCCCCATACGGCGCCCCTGACTGTGGTTGGAAGTGTCTGCAGGAAGGTTTACTGAAAAACAAATGTCCTTTGTAGTGTGGTGCTTTCCAGTAGCAGAGCGCACAAAGGTTTGCATATTTGTGACCTCTGTTGCTACTGCTGCTGATGTGAGAGGCCAGTATAATTTGGTTATTTATACAAATTTGTCGTTTCAGAGCTGCTTCCTAATACCTGCAATGCAGCCTTTCAGATGTCTCTTGTGATAAGAAATACATTTTTGATAGGAATATTAAAAGTAGACCGTGCACCATTGCAGCCATGCAAAATTCTGCAGGCAACTGTTCAGCTTAGTGACAGCACTATGGGGATATTTCATAATTGGGATATTAAAACAACATAGTTTTGACTATTTCAAAGTAACTGAAAAATCTTGATTATAATTCCGGATGTGTGACACTTAAAAAGACAAATCAGATGATGTCATTTGAGACATCTAGAAATGCATTGTGATTAAAGATATCTTGAAATGTCTTTTTTCCCTAGACATAATATAAAATTATAAAACATCATTAAGGGCAGTCAAAATTTATTAAATAATGTTTGTCTATTCTATAAAAATGTATGTTTATCTGTAATGGGTCTGTATTGTTGTCTTCTCAATTCAGAAGGCCCCATGTCTGGCTTTGCCTAGGGCACCAAATTTCCTAAATTGCCCCCTGCTTCCACTGTCTCCTCCAGGTTGTCCTCTGTTTTGCTGAGAATTACCTCCCCTATCGTGGGAGCGCGCATCGCCCTAAACTCACACCCATTGATGAGAAAACGGATTGAAATATAAACGAAAAAGGGACATTTTAAACATATTCTTAATGTTTTCATATTTGTTATACATGGATGCCTTAAAATTGATAGATTTGATGGACAGATACTTTCGAATTAATAGGATTTTACTTGTATGTAGACACGTTTCAGTCGATGTGCTACAGTCAGTGTACGATGAATAAATTCTCTGCTCAGTGGATGCCTATTCTCGATTTTGCTATCAACATCATTCTACAGTAGATCAGGGGTCTTCAAAGGACCCACAAACTGATGGGTGTATATCAAACTGGTCTTATAGTCACTCTATTACATATGGAGTCATGTAACGAAAGAAATTTCTCCCTTGGATTATTAAGTATTTCTGATTCCTGGTTGATGGGACAGGTGTTGAGAATGAAACAGTCCCCAGCTTGAAACATCGCTGTGTGTCGCTGAATGTTTGCATTGATGACTGAAAGACATCTTGTGCCTCCATTTATCTGTTTACTACAGTGTGTTGAATTTATGTTAATGTGTATTTAAAGACATTTCAATTGGTGGAAAAAATTTCAGGGGGGATATAAAAAAAGTCTAATCCTCCAAAACTTTCGCAAACCCCCATGCAGTACCTTTGTGGACCCCCTGTTGAAGACCTATGTTCTAGATCATTGCTGACACTTTATTTGTTAAACTTTGAATCTGGAACCTGCTGAAGATTCCCTCCCGTCCTTATTTTCACATTTATCATCCCAGACTTATGAAATTCATACCACAATCACAGAGAACAGGTATGATTATGTGGAGAAACTTGCATAATTGTAAACACATTGTTTCTCAAACTAAGCAGGGGAGGGAGATTTCAGCAACTTAGAACCTGGAACCTGCGGAAGATTACATCCCCTCCTTATTTTCACATTCCCCTTAAATCATGTTGTCTTTGCCGCTTCGCCACGATGCTGTTTAGGACATCACAGGATGTCCTGAACAGCATCCAATTCAGAAGATTCAGAAGATTTTTAAACGACAAGACTGTCTTCACTCTCGTTTTTTGAAAAGGTTTTTTGAAGTGTGACATAAGCTAAAGTTGTTTTTGAGGACAATCTGTTTCATTTGGCTTCCAGGCAGCATGATAAAGACGTTCTGAAGAGGCTTGCCTATCTTGCAGATATGTTCTCTGCTCTGAATAAAATTAATCCAAGTCTGTAGGGAGTCAGTATTATTGTTTTCAATAGAAGACAGAAGCCATGATGAAGCAATGATTCTGGACAAGTTGTGTGAGAGAGAACATACCCCTGTGTTTCCCTACATTTCACAAGTTCTTGAGGGGAAAATGACATGCACCTGGATGAGCATGTGAAACGTCTCATATCTGAACACCTGAATCAACTTCCCAAGCAGCTACGAAGATAATTACCTTATACTACCAATAGACTCAGCTCAAGCATATATTATCAACCCATTTTAATTTTCCATTCCCAGTCCCACACCTGTCATTTCAAGAGCAGGAACAGCTAACAGAGCTGTCATCTCATGGTTCACTGCAGTTACACTTCAATTGAAAGACACATTTCGATTTTTGGTCTGAGTCAATGCCATCATGCACAACCCTGCCTAAGCAGGACGTGAGAGTTTTAATGACCTTCCCTAAAATGTATCTATGCAAGGATGTTTCTCTGCTCTGGCAGCAGATAAGACTGACCATGAGCAAAGACTGGATGCTGTTGAAAAAGACAGCAGGGCTACTCATTGCATTAATATTGGCAAGTATTTGGCCAAGTGGTATTGCTATTGTTCTTACATTAACACATTTGCTACAAACATAGCTCAAGGACAACTCTCTCTTATCACCAGACACAAATCAAATTAAGCTTCTTGTTTCTATTTAGCAGTGTACATTGTAAGTCAGATTTAGAGAATGGTACATGCAAAAAACCATACACAGGTAGATTATCAGAGTTCAGTCATGAATACAACTTCAGAGACATTACAAATTATCTGTGGTGGTTTGACCAATTCTAGCGTCTCTTTTTTTCTCTCATTGCACCTGAAAGCCCTCAGGATCCTGTTGTGGATTCTATGTGTAACTTTATTTTAATGTAATTAGAATCCAGTTCTAATTTCATTATTAAAATATGTTATGATGATGGAACTGTGTTATTGTAGCTTTATTTTTTATTATTTAGTTATTATCAATGATCTGGTTATTCGAGCCGATTAAACATGTGGCCTTTAATACGACTATAACAAAGCTTGTGGTATTTTGTTGTTTTTTGGGTGGATTGGGGCAGCCAATGTCAAAAGTACACACATTTGTTACTTATGTAGAAGTATAGATACTGCAGTTTAAAAAACAATCTGGTATAAGTTGAAGTATCAACATGACCTCTTTACTCAAGTAAAAGTGAAAAAGTATGTGCTCCAAAAACTATTTAAAGTATAAAAGTATAAAGTAACCTTTCAAAAAAACAGCCAGATGCCACTATATGAATTGAAAGCAAAATTTTTCAACTATTTCTAAAAATTCTTTGAGATAGGGCCAAGGATGAGGAGGTCTTGTAGGTCTCCATCTCCTGATACGCTCTCGCCTGTGTCCAACCTTTCAGACATTTCTTTTTCTGAATCCGACATTGTAGCACGGCATAAACAATTCAAGTCTGCAGTTTGAAGAACACCTGCTTACTTCTGATGATTTCCTTTAGCTAACCAATGAGGGTGTGCATTATGACTCATCCAATTACAATAGTTTTCACTAGATGTGGATGGTGCCAATGATCTGCATTGGATGATGCACATGACATGAAATAAATATTTATAAACATTTAACCGAAGCCAAGAGTAAAAAGTAACATTTGTTTTAAAAATGTAAGGAATAGAAAGTACAGATACTTGTGTAAAAATGTAATGAGTAGAAGTCAGAAGTAGGAGGAAAATAAGTAATGGAGTAAAGTATAGATACCTAAAAAGTGTACTTAAGTACAGTAACAAAGTGTATGTACTTCGTGACTTAACACCACTCGGGGCACCTTATGTGGTCCATTTATTGATCAGAAAAAAGATTAGATTTTCTTCAGCAGATCATCAACAGATGGTGAAATCATCCTATTCTGGTCACTAGATGATTGAACTAAGCCAGAACCCATGTCACTAAAACTTGCAACTTCAAAGATCGTTAAAGGGAGGTTTAAAATTTGTGTATTCTACCTCACACATGTATCTTTATTTAATTTTTTTTAACTTTTTTTTTCTAGATGCATGTTAGCTACAAACGGTGCTGCAAATGGGTTTTGGTCCTTGGTCTGCTGCTAGGTACCCTGTTTCATTTTTGGGGCCCTTCAAGCAACTTAGAAGAGGACCTCCGACCGAGACGAGGCAGTGCAATCCAAGCACTTCTCAGTGGGAAAATTTACCATATTATGAGTGATTATTCTGAAATCCCTTATAAGGTCAAAGAGAATGTGGCACGGTGTGTTGTGTGTCAGTGTTTTCATTTTGTTCTATATTTATAACTTACTCTACTCACCAACTCAATCTGTTGACTTTTTCCAACAGTGAGTTGGCTCAGAATACATGCATATGCCTGGCTGGAGAGGAAACCTTTCACCTACCATTCTCTGATCTGCTCTTTCCTCGTGTTTGGGCTCACAACCTCCAGCATGCATTCTTAGAAACACGACCTGATCCTGACAACGTAAAGAATCACAGAGCAGAGGAGTACCACCACTTTCAGAAAAGGTGAAAATCAGTAAAAGTTTATTTACAAACCAGACCAAGTTTGTTGCAAGACAGCCTCTTCTAACACAGTTTGTTATAATCTGGCTGTTTCATTACCATTGTATTCAAAACATTTGAATTAGTGTAGAGTTTTATAATTTATACAAATGGCTGTTATTTTTATTTATATGACAAGTCATCTTAAAATCTTAACATCCTGTTAAGAAATCTGTGCACCCTAACATTAAAATCACTTTTTCCTTCACCTGACTGAAAAAGCATATTGTACTGTATTTAATGTCAAAATTTTAAATAAAAGGAAAGGTGATTATTAATGAACAGATAAACAGCATTAGTTTAGCTGTATAATGTACTTATTTAATTATATTTTGCACTTAATTATGAAAGTATGCATACTGCAGTCAGTGTGATTAAATGCCTGCACTGGTGAAGTGCAATTGTATATGTGGACCTAATGAAATAATGAAAAGAGGACCATAATTCAGCTTAAATTCTAAATTATGATGTATGCAATATTTACACGTGTCCTTACCTCCATATTCCTATTCCCCAAGGTCAACAAGGTAAGTCCCACCACAAATAAACACCTAAATATGACAAGCTGTGAGGGATTCACAATGATTGCTGTAATAATTTAAACTGCATTTAAATAATGTTGTGATACCTGTACATAATGGTGATGGATGAATGCACAGGACAATGTTAAAAATTAAACAATTACGTTTTCAGGGATCACCAAGGTTTCCTGACCCATGGTGATTACTGGCTTATGAGTGGATTGGACTCTTTGGAGCAGAGTTCTTAAATTTTGGCCCCTGAGGTCCGGTGTTTCGCAATCCTTAAATGTGTCTCAAATGTCAACATATGTGGCCTTCTTTTTGCCTGTTGTGGAGGACAAGTCCGGTGTATCTTCCTTAACCTTGGGTATCACATGATTCATTGTGAGTCTATGCAAGCTGGCTGCTCCCTGCTACAATAATTTTGTCTTAAATTAATAAAAATATCTTATCTTAATTGTTATTGAGTCAGCTATGTTGCGGGCAATGGTAATTGATAGCTTTTATCTTCCCCTGTGCAAATGGGTTTGCCTGACAGTCAAGCACAGATACCAATATCTCCGACTTGTGGGGACTATAAATCAAACACCTACAGTGACGGTACTGCTGCTAAAGCTCCTCAAAGACGTAATTAGCACACAGAACAGTATTGAGAAGTGCTTTGTAAGTCAACTGTTACGGTTGCTAGGTGACAGAGCATGTGCTGAATGAGGGACAGTGTAAGCCGGATAAGCCTTGACTTGTTTGAATTTACAGCCCAACTTTTCTGGCCTCTTTATTGTTATAGGAACCTTGCCTTAGAGCATGTTGTGTGCTGAACAGGATCGTGTGTGTGTGTGGTCGTACGTGTGTGTGTGTGTGTGGGTGCGTGTGTGGGTGTGTGTGTGTGTGTGCGTGCGTGCGTGCATGCGTGCTCAGTCATTGCAGAAGCATCAGGTGGCTTACTAGTTCTCGGAAATAGAAGTCAAGTTGGTTAACTCTATAGCTTTAGTCAAAGAGACCTGATTGTGTCCTCCTGTGCAGGTCCTACTCTCCAGTGGATATGCTCATCATCGCTGAGGCGAACAATCCTCTTCAGTATCCCACCCAAGGTTTGGAGGTGCAACCCCTCAAAACAGTTATCATCCCAGGTAATATACATGATAGCCTGTTTAAAAAGGTGTTTGCCTTAGTTTTCAATCTTTAATTTATAGGTTTATAAACATTTATAGTCAGTCTTTCTTCTTCTTACATTCGGGTCATCTACATGTTCCATTAATAATTCACTCTCTCCACAGGTCTTGGTCTTAGACAAGAAGACAGAGGCAACTATATGGTAACTTTGTAATGTTGTCTTATTGATTGGCCTGTACTTGCTATTCATATTGTTCTATCTGAAAACAGGTAAATTTGACAGCAACACTTGGGGTGTTTGACATTGCTGCCACAGTGGATGGGGTTTCTGTGAAAGGAGTGGGTGAAAAGCACATCTCACTGTCAAGCCTGGTTCAGGCTGCCCTGAATAGGCAACTCCAGTTTGTCACATACACCAACACAGTGTTTCATCCAAAGACAGCAGACTCAAGTAAAGCTCCCATTCTGACTTCATTATATCAGGGTGTTATGTGTGACTTTTCACACAAATGCATACATGAATAAGAAGTAGTATATAAATGTCCTCCTTATATTGGTTAAGCAAGGACAGTGATTTCACAAGGTCAAAAAAAGGTTTTCATCCACTTGGATGTTTTAATGTTTGTTGTTTTATAAGATAAATAAATTATTAATATAATTGGATTTTGTGTTTCAAAGTAAAAATAGATATTGCATTATGATAATACATAGTATAAAATAATTGATTGCATATTCTTAAAATTAATAAAATCAACATAATCAGATTCTATTTTGTCAGCAGGGATTTCCATTGACCTTTAACTTTTGACCATCAGGATGACTAGGCAAAAAATAAGAGTTAAACAGTTGTTCTTATTTCTCATAGATTTTTTTTGTCAAATCAAAAAGGTATTTATTCCCTCTCATGTATTTTAAATCAGTTTCTGCTTCATTCGGCAGTTCAGTTTGAAACTGAAGGGCACCAGTCCTTTTTCACCATCAAAGTTGGACATAGAGTTGTTCCAAAACTTTACAATTCTGGACAAAGTGAAGGTTTGTAAGCACATACTTCATCTTATTATCAGTTTGAAAAAAATTTCTTGTTTGGTTTTACCTTTTTTTTTCTGTATTCTCTCTAAGGGTACAACATCACCTCTCTGGTTACCATTGCTACCAAGACCTTTTTGCGCTATGACAAACTCAAAGATCTCATTGACAGCATAAGGCAGTTTTACCCCACCGTCACCATAGTTATTGCAGATGATAATGAACATCCCCAGCCAGTAACCGGTCCTCATATTGAGCAATACATCATGCCATTTGGAAAGGTGAAGAGGCTCGCAGATCCTATATGATTCCTGCATGACGAAATTATAGTCATTAAGTCATAGTTTTTTCTTTTCTCTGGAAAGGGCTGGTTTGCAGGAAGAAACCTAGCAGTCTCTCAAGTTTCCACAAAGTATGTGCTTTGGGTGGATGATGATTTCATCTTTACTGCAAATACCCAGTTGGAAAAAATGGTTGACATCTTGGAGAAAACTACTCTTGATCTGGTAAGCTAAATATATTAAATGGTGGGGGGGGCGCTAACTGTAGTTCTGATTAGAAGCACTGGCTGTTATAATTTCTTGCTCCTTCAACAAACGAGTCAAAACCAACATACACAACAACATAAATGATTAATGGTGAGAGAACCACAACTGAATGCATCCACTTCAGTGAAACCCGCTACATTTAGAATGCAACCTGTTTCCTTCTTCCCTCTACAAGTGGACAAGCTTGTACTTGCAGCCGTTCAGGTACCGGTATTTGCCCTCAAGACAGCAAAACTGTTGAAAAATGTGTATTAAACAACAGCAGTTTGCTTGTCTCCTGTAAACAATGAGCTTTAGGCATTCCTGTCTATTTCAAAAACAGAACTTAGATCTCTCAGGGAAGTTCTGCAGTACTTGAATACTCATAGTCCATTAGTGACACTAACAAAGACAAAACAGCCTGCTTATGGTTTAAGCAAAACCCACAGAACCTGAAAAAGGATTAGATGCTTAGTTGTACGCAACACCCACAGATTGCTTTGCAGAATGTATGCTGCTACCCAGGCTAAAAAAACTCTTTGCTATTCACAACACTTCACTCCCTATGTGCTCAAGTGCCCTCTGGAGATCTTTTAGTATTGGTAGCCAGGTATTCAGGCAGTAGAAAAAGGCTTGGCAATATAAATATTGACACTTCTCTTGAACACAAACAAAAAGCTAAAACCAGTATACTGTAAGCAAAAGTTATCTTAGTTTAATACACACACACACACACACACACACACACACACGTATGTATGTAT
>NW_015150614.1:686440-687854 GCF_000732505.1 Cyprinodon variegatus
CCACAGTCACCAGATCTCAATCCAATAGAGCATCTTTGGGATGTGGTGGAACGGGAGATTTGCATCATGGATGTGCAGCCGACAAATCTGCGGCAACTGTGTGATGCCAACATGTCAATATGGACCAAATTGCTTCCAGCACCTTGTTGAATCTATGCCACGAAGAATTGAGGCAGTTCTGAAGGCAAAAGGGGGTCCAACCCGTTACTAGCATTGGGTTCCTAATAAAGTGGCTGGTGAGTGTATGTGTGTATATATATATATATATATATATATATATATATAACAATTTCTATGTGCATCATGATCTTCGTTTTTTCAAGAGCACTAAAGGAAAATCACTGAGATAATTTTCATAGTTTACCGTATGTTTGTTTTAAGGATGGTAAAATGTTTGCTCAGTATTACACACTTATCAGGGACATTTAGTTTAAGCTAGGTTGTTCAGATGCTACCTGCTAACTTTCTTTTTAAACAAATAAAAAGCTAAGATGTCTCCGTTGACTTGCTGTTGACTTCCTTTTGAGGATTTAGATTTAATTTTGTTTAGTGTTGCATGTTGGAAAGGGAAAGCCAAAGGTAAGAACACATACATGTCAAATTCTTGCTCATTGTACTTAGTAACTACAGTGAATAATATTCTGGATGTCATGACTCAGAACCGAAGACCCAGTATTCAGGCAAGAGAGATGGTGAGATTACTTGAAAAATGTTTAATGAAATCAACAGACTGTGTATATAGGGCCTCTGTGGCAGGAAACTCTGAAGAGAGGAAACACAGGTTAGAAACGACTTGACAGCCTGTTTGCTGACAAGACTCAGCGGTTGCCTATATATATAAAACTATATGTCATTATTTTAGTTGGTATTAGTTGAATAAAACTTAAAAAGGTTTTAGTTTAGTTTTAGTCAGTTTTATGATGCAAAAATATTAACCTTTACTATTTTAAATAACAACCAGATTCTTTACCACACTAACATCTCTTGCCTAGATACTACAATTGCTGCATAGAATGCTGCCGTGCAGTTCATCATTGAGCAGAAAACTTTGATTTATAGAATTCAAATAAACTTTTTTATGAAGGAATACTTTAAAATACTTTTTTTAAGTGTCTCACTAGTTAAACACATCATATTGGTTAATATATCAGACAGACAAGCTAACAAAATGTACAATAAAGAAATGGTTTTAGATATACAAGGTTTCCATTCAAAAGCAAATACTTCCTGATCTACTATTAATTATGCATTAAACACAGATTAATCAATCTTCATTGCTCCAAAAAAGCAAAGAACAAAAACTCGTTGACAAAAACTCAAACGTATGACATGCCATGTTTTTGTCATCAAAGATACATGTTTAGCTCATCATTTTTCGTTGTTGTCATGAAAAAAAGAGGAGTGTTAACAAAAT
>NW_015150614.1:689237-691093 GCF_000732505.1 Cyprinodon variegatus
ACTAACAGAAGTATTTTAAAGTCTATTCTCTGAGATACAGGGAGCCAGTGCAAGGACTTTAGAACTGGGGTGATGGGCTCTACTTTCTTAGTCTTAGTGAGGATGCTTTTGGAGGTTCAAGTCTGAATCCAGCACTACATCTAGATTTCGGGCCTGATCAGTGGTTACTAGCTGAAACGACTGAAGCTGTGTGCTAACTTTAGATCTCTCCTCTTTTGGTCCAAAGATTATTACTTCAGTTTTGTTTTTATTCAGTTGAAGAAAATGATGGCACATCCAGGCATTGATTTCTTCTAAGCATTTCCTCAGTGCTTGAATTGGTTCATAGTCACCTGGTGACATGATCATGTAAAGCTGTGTGTCGTCAGCATAGTTATGGTAGATAATGATGTTGTTTTTTAATCACTGAGCAAGAGGGAGCATGTAGATATTGAATAGGAGGGGACCCAGGATGGACCCTTGGGGAGCCCCACATGTGATTTTTGTCATCTCTGATATAAAGTTGCCTACTGATTATGGGTGGAACGGTTCACAAAATCCACGGTTCGGTTCACGGTTTCGTGGTCACAGTTTTCGGTTTGGTATGTTTATTGTTACACCGAAAAAAAAAAAAAAAAAAAAAAATAAAAAAAAGTAAGAATTTTTTTTTTATGAAATGAATGAAAAAATCCAAAAATATTAATGAATTGTAATTATTTTTAATGATTCGCGGAAACCATGGATCATTTCCGCATGTTTTGCTGCTTTGAATTTAATCATCTCGCGCATGCTCTCTACCATCTCCAAGGAACTCAGAGCGGAGCGGACAGGAGCCACAGTGGGGGCTGTAGGCTTTGCTTTGTGCACGTGGTCTGGAGCGCAGCGGAGCAGAGCGCTGATGGAGTATGTGTTGCTAAATGCTTGCACACTGTTGCACTTTTATCTACAACTTTCTTTCCGCCATCATCGTACAGTAGGTCACTCTAAATGCAAAGTGGTCCCATAAAGCAGACCTATAAGTGCTGCTGGCGCGTCTTCCAACTCCTGTTCTATCCCACTCGCCATACCCACACAATTCTCCACAACAACTGATTTTTTTTCTGCTACACCCGGCTACGCTGCTTCGCTTCTTCTTCTTCTTGTTTACTACTGGTGGTTGGCTTTGGTCACAGTACCGCCACCTTCTGCTCTGGAGTGTAAACGCTTCGCCTATAAGAAAAAGGAGCAGCGCATGAACCGAACGCAACACACGCGAACCGAACCGAGACAGTCGAACCGAACGGTTCGGGCGGTTTTCATAAACCGTTCCATCCCTACTACTGATACAAAAAAAGTATAATGATCAAAGTTTGTATAAATGGTAAAATATAGTCTCAGTACTATTCTGGTCTGATGATTATATCTTCTCTGTGTTTCTTAATTGGTACAATTGCTTGATTAGCCTTGGATTGGTAGTGATTTGAAGCTGTGGATTTTTAAGAGGGTCTGGTGTGTCAGATGGTGGTTTAATTGTAACCAATGAATTTGAGCTAGATAATTTTCAGGTTTGTGAATGTAGTTAATTTTTTTTTTGTCAAAATGGTAATGTATGATTTAAGTAATTCCATATCCACCATGGATGGAGGTCTTAAAACCAGTCTTGACCAGTTGTTGTCTGGTCTTGGGATCAGATTCGGATCTTTATGCCTTATTCTTGGCCTAGGTCTTGTTTTTTTGGGGGGGGCCTTAAAAAATGGTATCAAAGCCAGTTAGAGACTTTGTAATTTTGTTAGAAATAAATGTTCTGAGAATAGATGTTTTGAGAGTGACTGGTTTCAGCTCGAAAGAGGATGTTCAGGCCTCTTTCACAACTTGTGGCACAACATTTATCTGGAACG
>NW_015150614.1:692808-700389 GCF_000732505.1 Cyprinodon variegatus
ATCCTCTCCCTATAAATATTTAATTCTCTGTGAAAAAAACGCCAATCATTGTTTAATAAGATGCTCATCTAACGTTTGTTTTTAAACCTAATGTGTGTAACGAACCTAGCGAATAATTTTGTTGTTTTTATGCACAAAAATCGGACTAAATCACAAAATAAAACAGCATGCTTGGACGTAAGGTGGCGGAGACGGAGAAAACTCTATGTAATGCGTATTACTAAGGGTATGCTGGCCTGACGCGGTATGCTGAGCTGATAGAACACCAAATAGTCATCCCACATAGAGTAGTTTCTTGTGATTGGCTTTTACAGGGGAGCTCTGTGATTGGTTGCAAACCATCCCCTGTTTAAAAAAAAAATGCATTTGTGTATCAAGGCATGTCAGGAGAGTCTCAAAAATCCACACACAACTGCAGTGAAGTTTAAAGACCACTGGTACTTTGTAATTTAATTTAGAATTGTTTATGGACCAGAAATACTTTGTCGAATATTGTGCTGTGCATGTGTGAATCTTGTATGCTTGCCTGAATCTGGCTGTGTATGTGTGAAGCTTGTCCTGTGCATGTATGAATCACATGTGTATTTGTGAAATGTGAGACTGATTTAGCTCTACACAGATGACTCTGCAAAGTGCCTTGAGATAAAATCTGTTGTGAATTGTTGCTATATAAAAAAACTGAATTGAGTTAATTCATAACATTGGAAATATGCACGCATATAGATGTATTTTACATAAAAAAATTCAGACTATCTGAATGACTTAAATAATGGGTTTCACATGCAAAATTTTAGATACGGTAAGCTATCTGAGTACTGTCAGTACGGTCAGTAAATGATCACCGCATTGGATGTCTTACCCCTGTCACTATTATTATATATTTAACTGTTACTTTTTTTGATTTAAAGTTTACTTTTTAAAGATTTAGATAATAAGGAATACCTTAAAATTAAAGAAGATAATGTGTTTCTTTTTGTTTCAACATAAACCTTAGGTTGGTGGTGCAGTGAGAGAAGTAACTGGATACACTGCCACCTACCGTCACAAGATTAGTGTGGAAGAAGGGGGAGAGGATGGTAACTGCTTGCATATCAGGAATGGATACCACCATGTAATCAAGGGATATCCCAACTGTGTAGTAGCAGATGCCGTCATCAACTTCTTTATGGCTCAAACGGACAAAATACGTCAAGTTGGCTTTGACCCCCGCCTGTCAAGAAGTGCACATCTAGGTCAGAAGCTTTTACATATTTTATTTCTGAATAAAGTCTTAAATATACTAATCAACTGTCATTTCTGCAGAGTTTTTTATAGATGCTCTGGGCATTCTGCACATTGGCTCCTGCAGTGATGTCATCGTTAACCATGCATCAAAGATCAAGCTGCCGTGGACTAAGACAGAGGCACAGAAGACCTATGAGAAATTCAGATACTCCTCTAACAGTGCAAATAATGACCTTCATAATGAAGTATTCTATTTTAAGAACAGGTTCAAGTGTATGACTAGCCAATAAAAAGTGAGCTTCCACTGGTCTTATAAACTCCTTTTTTTTCAGACTTGGAGTTTTTTTTTTTATCAGTTTATGAGTTAGGTTTTTTTTTTTTTTACCACATGCTGTTAATTTATAATAAAGCAGTTGTGTTTATGTTTTTCAATTAAAGCACTGAATATTTTTATTTCATAAATAAAATGCCTTTGTATTTTATTTGTTTCTCTAAAGTGCAATTTGCTGTCTGTGCTCTGCGTGTGTAATTTGAATTTCACATCATCTTTAAGTTTTAGTGTGTCCTTTTTTAAATCTGTATTGTGTGCGAATGTGCATGCGTATCAAGTCCAGGACCAAAGTTGTATCACACTAGAAATTATTTTGAAAAATTCCATAATTTTACCAAATAGACTACAAAAAAGAAAGAAATCCTTCACCAACTAAGCTCCTCCATCTGCTGTCTCAATATTTTACCCATGGCTTCCCTGAAGAAAGCTTTACCTGTCATATATCTGATTGAACTTAAATGATCAATTTGTCTATTTTGTGAGGTATTTTCCCCCAGGCCCTAAAACGGTTACTATAAAACCAAAAAGGGCTGACTTGGACACAGGGCGTACGCAGGGCCAAAAAAAACTGAGGTCCGGAGGCAGATCTTCTAGGTGGGTTCGGTGGTGTGCTCCCCTAGAAATGTTTCTAATTTATTTAAATCTGGCCATTTTCTGAGTCTTAAGGAGCATAAACATAATTCTTTTGAAAGACTTTTGAAAAGGCTCAGCTGTGAATTTCTCCTCTCCTGTCTTCCCTGCCAGACATTTCCGACATTATAAACTTGATTTTATTATCATCTTTCTTTTAAAGCCTCTGACCACGGTGGCTCTTGAACTAAGGCCAAGTCATCTTTTTTCTGCACACAACCTTGCTGGGTTGAGCTCCGGGATCCAGCAGAAATATAATACAAATTCAACATCCAACACTGAGAAAACAAACGCCTAATAAAGGTATCATTTTCAGCCAAAGAGGTTGCTCACATATCAATCGCTTAATGAATGTTGATTCAGTCGGTGGAAAATGGTTAAACTTTTGGTTTGATGTTTTATTGCTGTCTAAGTTGCATGCTGGGCATAAATCTTCATGAAAATGTTTTTTTCTGATTGTCAACAACTTGAACTGCTCTCCACCTGCATTAGTAGCTCTTTATGCTCCTCTTCCATGGACTGAAGGACTCATGGGTCGGTAGCTTGTGTTTGGCAATTACTAGATGGACAGTGCATGTTGACAATGACTTAAGATGATTAAACCTTTGGCTCTTCAAATATAAAACACCTTGCAGTTTAGTGAGAGACCAAGTTCATTATCCCACAGTCAGTTTCACTGTAATTATTTTAGTTTATATCACAATTCGAGCAATATATAAATGAATAAATGGTAGTTACAGCCCTGCTTGGACAGGCTGCCAACCTCCCTTCATGAGTTAAATTATTCAACATTTTCCAGTCATACTTCTCTGCTCAGTACAGAGACTGTCCTTATCAAGGTGTTCAGTGATATCTGTGTAAATGTAGACTGTGGAAGAAGCAGATTACTGGTGTTATGGGACCTTAGTGCACCATTAAACACTGCTGATTGTTCCATTTTATTAAAGTGCCTGGAAAACTTGGTCTGCCTTTCTGGACTCACTGGACTGTTTTTTATTCTACTGAAGAACCAGGACTTGTTTGTGTCAGGGTGTAATCTCACCTCACAAAGTCACATGCCAAGAGAGCTGGCAAGAAAGGACAAAAGCAAAGTTTGAACTCTGTAATTATGGGCTGACGTATACAATAAATGACCCAGAGCAATCAACAATTTTGGACATTGAACCTTCCTTTGCCTGCGTACAGAAACTTGACCGCAATGTCTTAGTAATAGCTTAATGGAACTTTGGTTGGATGTGTAACTTGGCAAACAACCACAGGCCATATAAATAGGCCCTGCCTTCCCTTACCGGAAAAGGTTGGTTATGGTGCTTTTTTTCTCCTGAGAAACCAGATATCCTATGAATTGTGGTTGTTCAACAGGTTTGTCAAGATCAGGGGTCCCCTCAGAGCATGCATGCTCTGAGGGGACCTCAAAGTTTCTCGAACATTGAGAGATAGGGATATTTGGTGGAACAAGCAGTTGTCCACTAAACCAGAAGATGGCAGCAGTGGCTATCGAAAGCCCCAGCATTGGACAGAAATAGTCCAGAGGTATTTTACTAAAACAAAAATACAAGACAACGGAACGTTGTTGGTTTGTTAGCAGGATCAATTATAAAATTATGAAAAGATTTTTTAGAAAATTTTTGCCAGAGGTGTGCCTCATACCAAGGAACAATTCAATTAAATGTACTGATCCAGATTATATGCAAGTTTTGGCTATTAAGTCACAATTTGGGGTAATATTTGCTGTTTTTTTTTAATTCCAGAGTCAATCAAGGAGTTTTGTGAAACTTTACATTGTTATTTGAACAGTAGATTGATCTCTGACCCTTCTTTCTTTTGACCAAATGACAAACAATGAAACCTGTGTCATCTGGATATTGACATGCCAGCTGCAAATATTGACCAATAGAATAAAAATTGTATTTATAATTGCTGAGTTTCATAATATAATATGATGTAGCCTAAAAAAAATGTACAATTGCTTATAAGAAAATAACAAATGTATTAATTTAGTAAAGTCCAGAGGCTAGGCTCTGATTGATATTACTGAAAAAGGATTTAATCTGTCAGTTCTGCAGAAAACTGCACCACTCTTGTGTAAAGGCCACAGTGACTGCAGACTTTCTCCAGCACTTTGAAGGCTCATGCATGGTTCATTCCCAGAAGGTAGAGGGTCAGTATCACACTGAGTGCACAACTTGGTCAACTGTCTCCACCAGATGATTGTGTCCAAGCCACTTAGGCCACAGGTTGTAACCATCATCTCATCCCCTGTGTAATAAGGAGCATTATAGCAGGTCATTCATCCCTGCTGCCGTCAGACTTTACAATATCACTGTGAAATAATTTTGGATATAAACTACAGTGCAATAGAATACAATGAGAGTACAATGAGAGCAATGTCTTTACCTGTTAATTTACCAAACCTGCAGCTGCTCTGTTTACACTTTGCACTTAAACAGATCATCCCTCAATTTATTTATTTGTTTTAACCTCACTGTACTGTACACCTACTTTTTTGATGTCCCTGTTCCTTATTTTACAGCGCATGTAAAAGTCCTATATTTTCTTTCTTAAACCTTTCTTGTTTTTTCATCCTTGCCTTGGTACTATGTGAAATGTTTGTTTTACATCATTTTATGTCAGATGTTTGGGTTTTAAAGCTGTTCTATGTTGTAAGAGCTGTTTCTATTTTTTTTTTCTGTTTTTAAAATGTACAGCACTTTGATACTGTGTTAGTTTAAGGTTTTTGTTGGTTTTATAAAGTTGGATTATAATAGGTGAGCTTGAGCAAACTTGTTAAGCAGGTACACAGACTGTTCATCTTTGGCAGTTTTAGCAAACACATCATTTTGTTTTAAGAAAAGAGAAATACTTCCTTCATCAATGGAATAAAATGTCTACCTGTTCCTTTACCAGTTGGAGTGAATGACATTTTTTGCAAGATGAAACAAGTAAATAGGTGACTACTGTGAACTTATGAAATATCTAGGTTTTATTTGAGAATGTTTATTCAACAGGAAACATCACTAACTACCTCAGTCAGTTTTGAGCCAAATGTAACTATAGTTATTAAATTAACATAATCTTATAATAATGAGTGATAACTGTAGCCAATGAAAAATTAGATATGATCATGTCTTGTTAAATTAAAACGATGCATGCAGCTTCATTGTAAAATGTAATTGTAATGTTTCACCACCAGAGGGAAACAAAAGATCAGGAAATATGCCTTAAAATGATTAGACATATTATTTGTAGCTATCTGATGAAAGAATATGTCTAAAATTAACTCTTATGCTCATTATTTTCCCTGTTTTTTTCCCTTTTACAATTTTTCAACTCTTATTTTGTCTCTTTGTATTTTTTTTTTAAATGTGTGCTTAAGGATATATTGCCTGTATTTCCATTGTTCATTTCCAAATTGTGTGTATTCCACTAGTTATATTAAGGCCATGCTTATTAAAATTATCCTTTAGCTGCATTGTAACCTCTGAGGGTTTCTTTAAAGGTAGCCAAGTCCTCATCCTTAAAGTCTGACATTTGTTGAGGAATTGGCAGTTATTTCAAATGCCCCTCCGTGCGTTCATCTTAGTCTGTCTGACTGTAAAATCAGGCTGAATAAACATTTGGCCAGATATTTGTGCATCATGTCCTAATTGAAGTGGACTACTTCCTTCCAATTAGTGAAATACTCTTTGAGCTTTAGAAGGAAACCCCCAGTGGGTACAATATCAGGAGGATACCTAAAAATATGCAGAGGAAGAAAAAAAAAAAATATGATCAACTTGGTTATCAAGCAAACAGCAAGGACATAATTTCTTATTTTCTCTATGTTTATCATGGTGTTGAATTTAAACTTAATGTATTTTTATCAGGTCAAGGTATCAGAATTAATCTGGGATTAAGCTGTTTGACAGCAGAGGGCAGTATAAATTATCACAAAAGTTTTTTAATGATTTCCTTTAAAAAAAAAAAAAAAAAAGTGTTGTCTTTGTCACAGGAAACAGTTCTTCTCTCATTATTTGAAGTGAGATTAATTCTAGCTTTTTTCTCAGTTTTTCAATCCGAGGCAGAAACTTTCAGTATCTAGGTGAGCACAAAGACTTGCTCTCTTCCCTCTTCAAAATCTGACAAAGTTTGCATACTTAACATTCCACCCTAGCCGTTTCAACCACCCAGGGGAAACAAATCACACTTTAACAACTGCATTAAAACAGATACAGTCATAAATCTGCCATTTAATATTTATTTTAATGTAATTCCTATGTGAAGTTAAAAGAACAACTCCAGAACATCAAAGTGTTTACATTGCTTAAATACTAACATAAAAGCTTCTGGGTGGATATATAAAGGTCGCACGAGAAGTGTTGTGCGCTTTTAGGATTTAGAACCTTTATGATTTTTCTGCTATTCAATCTGGAATTCTTTAATTCAGATGTGCATATCTAGATGCTGATTTTTTTAAGCATTCTTTGTTGAAAAATGGATAATCAATTAGTTTTAGGTTTGCATTTGATAAGGAGATTCTAACACGTGAATGTGTTTTGATCAAAAACCTGTTCTTATCAATTATGGGTGTATTTTTGGAGTAACTGTTCTGGTGAAGGTAAACTTCCATTCAAAGTACAATTTGTGGCTCTTCCCAAGCATTTCTCTGGGGTGGCCCTCCATCTCTGACCAGATTCCCAGCCGGAGGACACTCATGGTATAATGTTGCCCTTACCATGTGTTGCCATGGAGATTGTGTGGTCTGAGTGATGTAAGCCATTGGTTTACCTCCATTCAATGGTCCTAATGTATCGTCATCAAAGCTGCTAGAAGAATGTGCAATGGTAATTTTAGAAATATTGTGCTTGCAAACTCTAGATGAGGAAAAGAATTATGATACAGTACTCACTGTACAGTTTCACATTTAAGCTTTTATCAAAAAAAACTCTTCTGTGCACTGAGTATTTTATTACAAAGCTAACAACAAACACAAGGGTAATAAATATTTCAAATCTGAAATCTAGAAATATATACCTGTTACAATGCCTAATTAAGAGTACGTCTGAAACATTTCTACAGTGTTTAGGAACTGCCTCTACTTCAGTTAAATCCAGCTAGGATTTAAATGTGCCAGCAGAGTGCTACATCTGTCAAAATAATTGTTAATGTTGAAATGTAACTAAACTGTAAATTAAAATATACAGATGATGATAAAACAGGCCATTGTCACTTTGAAATACGTCCATACAGTCCAGTCTGAATCAGCTGTTTTCTGCAACTTAGTAGGTGATATCATAGTCACAGACGTTGTTCCCTTGGTTCATACCCAAACTGTTTTGGTGTTTTCTGGCGGTTTTTCCTATGACAGAGGAAAGCAGTGTTAAATAAATGCCTCTCTCTCTCTCTCTCTCTCTCTC
>NW_015150614.1:700596-709086 GCF_000732505.1 Cyprinodon variegatus
CTCACACTGGCCGAAAAACCAGTTTAAACCCGGGCAATGGGAACAGCTCATTGAAACGTCATCGCCTCGGCTCTGATCGGCATGCTGTGGGAACACCAGAGCTGTGTTGACCCGCTAAATTATACCACAACGTACAAACGTCAACACACTATGCCAGTAGCTTCTGATCCAGCAAGCCGAAACAAATCTGCTTACATGGCGGAACACTGGTGAGAGGGATTCGGACAGATAAAAGAGCGAAACGATAAAGCATACTTACTTCAGCCTGGCTTCCTTACATGTTGCTTTCCAGTGTTTACTTTCCTGATTTCTGTCGCACTGGTGACATCATCAATGCTAACCCGGCTTGATGGTGTCATTAGCAACCCAGCTGTGGAGGGACAGAGCCCACATAAAGGGGGGGGTTAGACCCAGATTTTTTGCCAATGAGAAGGGAGCCAAATGCCGATTGGTGGCGCGTCGACCCATGTTTGAAATGGGTTATCCCAGTATTTTCATTGGGGAAGAGGCTTAAGGGGCCAAGCCTAGCTCTTGAAAAAAAAAACTACAGCATAATTGCCCCTCCACCAAACTTTATACAGTACTTGGCACAATGTAGTACCACAGGAACAGAAATCTGCCAGATTTCAAGATGGAGAAGCAGGATTCGTCAATCCAGAGAACGTTTTCTTTACTGCTCTGGTGTCCAGTAGTGACGTGCTTTACATCACTGCATCTGATGTTTTGCATTTCACTGCGCATGCAAGGCATGTACAGTATAGCTTGGATGCAGCTGCTGGATCATGGGAATTCATTCCATGAAGCTCTATGCTCACTGTTCTAAAGGCCACATGAAGTTTGTAGGTGTGTAGGATCGACTCAGCAAATGGTTGGCAACATCCTCACACTATGTGTTTCAGCTTCTGCTGACCTCGCTCCCACAGCTTAAATGGCTGAGTTGCTGTCTTCCCCAAACACTTCCATTTTCTTAAGATATAGCTGACAGTTAACTGTAGAATATTTAGGATCGAGGGAATTTCATGACTGGATTTGTTGCATCTACACTAATATTCATTGAAATCCTGGGAGTGACCCAATCTTTCAGTAATGTTTGTAGCAACAATCTGCATGTCTAGGAGCTTATTTTCTATACCTGTTGCCATTGAAGCGATTGGGACATCTGGTTCCAATAATCTAGATTGGTGAGCAAATACCATTGGCAGTGTAGATGTATATATACTTGGTGATACACATATATTCATGATGAATTTTTACCCTCTGCTGCTGAATGTACATGACAGCATCATGAACGGTAACAAAAATATGTTGAGGATTCATGTGTCTCATCAGGCCACTAGATGTCAGGATCTTTAAAACACTCTCTAAAAGGGAACAAGATGAAGACATTTAAAGCATTATGCTCTACGCTTCAATATAATAGTGAAAACACACTACTAGGAAAATTCTAACACTGAAAAACAATACCATTGCAATTTGCCAAATAAACGTGAATTCCAATTTTGTGGCACTCTGTGCACATCTGCAAGTAATCAAAAGAAAACAACAACACCTTAATCAGGGGCTGAACCATGTGACATAAGGTGCAACCTTAATGTTTTTGTTGCAGACTTACCTGTGTGAAGAGTCTCGCTCCAGCAACATCAACAAATATCACTCCGCTGCAGTCAATCAAAACAGCCTGGACATCTTTTTCTGATGTTTCTGCTGGGTGAAATGACATAACTTCTTGAAGTCTGCAGTTACAGAAAATCCAAACTAGCGGGTCTTTACAAAGAAACTATTCACCTGTTTCAAAGAACTCATTTACTGAGGAAAATGATGTGTTTGCAACTCCCCTCTCCTTAATATAGGAAGAAAATAAAAAGAGAGTTGAATATTATACAATGATAATGGTTGTTCTAATTAGTGGTAACTGACAAGTCATACCACAGTGCTGACAGAGGCCTCTCTCTCCCGCTTTTCTAAAGCTTTTCTGGCCTTTTCCCGACTGCGGATCTTTTCTGGCGTCAGACCCAAAACTCTGCTCATTTTCTCCCTGAAAAAGCTGCGATTCCCATAGTAAATTGGCCCATTGTACATCAGGATCTTCACTCCCGGTACTTCATAGCACTGTATGGGATGAAAACCCAGATCTCAAACCTTATTTTTCGGATAAACTGCCATATAATCTCTAAGATTTCGGAATGTCTTTCATTTAGCAGATACTGTCAGACAAATTCACTCAAATTTTAAGCAGACCATTTGGTTTCAACAATTGAAAAAAAATAACAAACTTCACTCACCTTGCTGTGATTCTCCAGAGGTCTGTATATTTCTGTATTGCTTGCCTGCCCAAGGACTGAGCATTCAGCCCTGTCAAAGGATGAACGGTTTGCTTAAATTGCATCTAGTAAAGGGCTGTGAATACCATTCAAACCCTTTAACATAACATGAGCATGTTTTCTTCCACCCAACTGTACTGTGGCTTTATGTATCTCCTTCTGAGCTGCCATGGGCCTCTTTGCTGCCTCTCTGACAAATACCCAATAAACCTGAGAGTCATGTTTTTGGACTGTGGGAGGAAGCCAGAGTACCCAGAGAGAACCCACACATGCACTGGGAGAACATGCAAATTCATTGCAAAAAGAAAGACCATGTTGCAAGGGAATAGTGCAGCAAACTGCATCATCGTGGAGCCCATTTAAAAGTCCACAATGAGATATTTGAAGCCTACTATATAATCTGCATTAAGATGCTCCACTGCTGTATTCTTAACCCGCCTGCTGTGACTCTTTCTCTTCATGACACGTTTGCCTGCTAATGCTCTTCAACAAACATCTGAGGCCTTCACAATTTGAAGAAAAACATGTTGCAAGCAACTTTATTTGATAATTTCAGGATAGAGAAAACACATGCATATCAGATTTCAGAAAGTTATTTACTTAAAATAATCATTATTACATCATAACACAAATCTCAGAAACAAATAAATTCAAAGGTTGCAGTTTTAGGGTGGCAGCAACAGCATTTAGTCTGAGTTACTTGAAATATTCTCTGTACTTACTAACAGGGAAAAAAGCACTACCTTTGTGTTCGACAGATCACAGTCATCATAGAGAAAACCACGCCGATAGCCAATCCAAGGTCCACATTCAACACCACCACAGACAGCCAGGTTACAACCCAAACCATCTACACAGGACGGAGAGATATCACAACAAAACGTAGTAAATCACATTGCAAATGTAAATGTAAGGTAAATAATAGCCTGATAATGCGAACAGACTCATACAAAAGGCTACATTTATAAAGCTGCAGGATTCTGAGAAACTTGACAATTGTGACATTGCAGTTCAAGATGCAGGAATCAAATCGCCAGGAGCATAACAATCTGCAGTACTGAACTAACTGTGTTCTATATTTTCCTTATTTTTCAACATAAAAATGTAATTTTTACAGAGTTCTTACAAAATCAAGCTTGCTGACTCTCCACAGCTCGGGTAAGTCTTGGAACTGCAAAAACATTTGCCTGAGGCTTGTAACATTGATGCATGCCAGCACTGCCTGTGGGCACAGATGACAAGGATAAGTGGAAACATCTTGTTCTTTTTTAATTCTTTATGTACAGACACTCATTAAAGCACACCTTGGGTAAAGAGTAGAACAGGGGTCCGATCAGCAGCAGGACAATCAAGACAACCAGACTGGTGAAGAAGCCTGAGAGCTTGAAGACCACAAACATATTTAGTTTTAATAATCTTAAAGAAATTGAAAGAAATTATGGAGTTTAAATTAAATAGGATTTATATTATTGAATATCCTCAAGAGGACCTTGATTTGCAAGCTAAATGCGAACATTTCGATTTATCTAAAAAGACAATTTTGGATCAAAGAGCATTAACCATTCCTTTTTAACCTGAGTCCTGTTACGGACACTCTTAATGTTGTCAGTAGTTCTGGAATGGCACATGGCATAGCGATAGAGCGGACATCAATTTGAAGCCAATAATCCCTGATGCAGTTGACCTCCCATGTCTTCTATATTAATTTCTTGTGTCATATATATATAGAAATAATAGGGGTTCACCCATAAAGCAAATGGTCAATTGATTTACCCGTGATACCTTCATTTTGGAAGATCAATGGTCACCCTCTACTGTGGTCACCAGTTTTATCATTCAAACTTATCTATGTTTATCTGCAAAGTTCTGAAAATCAGCTGCTGTCAATGTTCAAAACTTTTCATGTATATTTGAAAACATGACGTCCTGTACCAGACATGGGCAAAGTGGAGTCAACAAATCATCTCCATGTCATGTACTGGTTCTACCCAGCCACTGAAGCAGGTGAGTCCAATCTTCACCGTGAATTAACCTGTGCAGATTGGACAAACCTCGTTAATTGGCTGGGTAGATTAAATACATGACATGGAGATGACTTGTTGACTCCACATTGCCCATGTCTGTCCTGTACCTCATATACTTAAAATACGTTTGTGCGGTTCCATGGATATTATATTAAATGTTTTTCAATAAAAGACAGGAACATTGATGGGGTATTGTGATATTAGTGTATAAAAACTGATGGTGTCAGTGATTTAAAAAATTGTATCAAAGAAAAATGTAAATCTGCAGGTCTTGGCTTTTCAAAGGCCAGTGATAGGCCAGAAAGCCTCAGTCAGTGCAGCCATAAAGTGCACTTTTGTAAACAAATATATCTACAAAAAAAAAAAAAAAAAAACACAACTATAGTGTGTTGTTGCTACTAAAGCTTCAATGAATCTCCATCAGACTCGTAGAAAGCCATGGTTTCACAATCCTATCATAAATTTGGTGATTTTTAATCCTTAATATTAACTTATATTAAAGCAATATATATTACTGTGTGTAAAGAAAATGTATGACATTTACAACAGAAAAAATACAATGTTTGATTATCTTCTAAGTTTTTTAATTGGTTGTTTTAAGTGTAATTTCTGTTTTAAAATAGTTGCTAGCATCGATGGAATCCATATGATAGAGTCCAGATGTTTAAAGCAACCAGAGTTATAAGATCATGACTGTACATCATGCACCTGTGTGTGTCCTCCAGCGCTCTCCAGTATGTTGGTGGTAGCCAGAGTGGCTGAGCTGGGGAAACAAGTGAAGAAGGAGGACACAGTGTTGGAGATCCCATGAGCTAGCAGCTCCTGGAAAACAAGACAATGATCAAATACAAAATTCTCACAAAATACACAGGTTTAGGTGTGATGTGTTAGTAAGTTTTACCTGGTTGGGATGTATGGAATATCCATGTTTGTCAGCGTAAATCATTGCTAGTGAAACAGATACAGCATATCCAACAAATGTTATGGCAACTGTGTCTCCAGCAATGGCAGGGAAAGTGTGGAACGCAGGCAACTGTGGCTTTGGGAATCTACAGTAAATACAGAAAAGATGTTTGATTTTAAAACTGTACGGTTGCAGGTATTATGGGTGGTTTTTTTTTTTTTTTTTTTGAAGATTACCCTGCAGGGATATGGCCAACTATCTCAATGTTGTAACTGGAATCTAGCGATGAAAAATAGGTCACGCATGTAGCGATAATCACCTGGAGAGAAGACCAATAATTAAAACTTGCTCATCGTAGTTTAAAAATACATCTTATCTGTAGGACTGACCATGAGGATTTCTACAGGGATGGGTGTGCGCAGACGGTGCCGGTAACGCGTGTTGACCTCCTTAACTGGTACCAGTACAGCCAGACAGACCACAGAGATCAGCAGCTCAGCCATGTTTGTGTGGGACAGGTTCTCCATCACTAAGGCCAACGTCTGAGTGATACAGTTGAACTTTTTATTATTTGCATAATTTTTTTGGATATAATTTTTTTAAATATCTATAATATGTGAAAACAAGAGACACAGATTACCTTGAAGAGAGAGAAGGTCCCAGTGTGGCGAGGGAGTCTCAGGCCGAGCATGCTTTGGAGCTGTGAGACTGTGACATGGAAGGCAGCGGCACTGGTGAAAGCCTTCACTATCGGCTCTGACAGATAGGTGGAGAGGAAACCAAGCTGAAGTCCAAACATGCAGAGCTTGGATAAAGCAGGACACAATAGAAGTCAGGGAATCAAGTCTGATGCTGATAGATATAGCTGTGATTCTGAGCCACAAATTAAAATGCCATTTAAGTTTGTTTCTAACCATGATGATTCCTGATAGTAGTGCTATGGCTGAAGCTACTCCAATCCGCTGAGCCTCAAACTCTGCTGCTTCAGGTGAGCTTGAGTTGAAGGCAAGCGGAGTTGGAACCAGCTGCTCCACCACAGAACCGGTCATCAGACTAATAACAGCAAAGGTACCTGGAGACAAAGTCTGACTTATTACAATCTTTATCATGGACATAAGAAAAAACACAACTCAAAAACATGCAGTCATGAAAGCCTTCCATAACTCATTAAGATTTATTTTGTCATGCAAACACGGTTGTCTTTTATTACGATTTTTTGCGATGAACCAACTTGTAGTGTGAAAAAATACCAATGTATGCCAAATTGTAAAGACATTTATCATCATAAAACTTTAGAAAAGCATGCATACTTTTTCTTTCATTCAAAATTTAACAACTATTTTGTGTTGGTCTACTAGATAAAATCCTGATCATTACAGACAATGCGTAAACTGTGAAATGTAGATAAGGTTTTACCTGTTGATACATGGCGGCCAGTACCAAAAATCATATACAGGACTACTGGGAAGAAGGACGTGTAGAGGCCATAAATTGGAGCCACTGATGTTAGCAAAGCAAAGGCCATACCTGTATAGAAATAAACATGTTAATTTGGTTTCAAGAGTATTTAATCTGTGTTTTATTGAATTTACAAATTCACTTATTAAAAATTAAATAAATTAATCCAATTTTTAAAAGACTTTAAATAATGGAAAGTAGATAAAGAGTATATTTCAAGATCAAACCTCAAATTGACCTCAGATATTATAGCCCATATTCTTATCTTCAGCTACCACAGTATACATGTCAGATTAAATAATACTACTTATACTTCAGCGATAGTATCTAGGTGTTATTTTATTGTATATCTTGTACCATGTCTGTTGGTTGTGCTGTTCTTTTTACATCTCTTTGAGGGTGATAAAGCAGACTGAAGATGTTTTATCGTTATCTCCCTTTTATCTCCTTTTTCTTTCATCTTTTCTCCTTTTTTCTGTTTTTCCTTTCCTGTTCTAGTTACATTGCAGTGTCCATATAATTTGTAATACTCCCTGCATAATTATAATAAAGCAATTTATATGCATAAATCAAGCGGAACACTATGGCGACAGCTGTACTGCTCCACATGTGAAAGTAAAGTCTGTAGGGCTATTTTTGGCATCAACACATTTATTCTTATTGCCACATTGCCAGACAGGACACTGTTTAAAAAAAAAAAAAAGAAAGAAAGACTCAGATATTAAACTGTTATAATCCTGAATTACCATTAAGTTGCTGTAAGAAAAGGCCCCAAGGCAAATAAAAAAGAACATGACATTAACAAAGCAACAAAAAAAACATGTTTGAACCATACTAACACAGTTATAATCGCTGAAACATTCACAAAATCAACATTCACACAAAATAATCAGATTTTCATCTGTATGGAGCGAAATAAAACCATAAACAGCCTGTTATTCAGCCTCATAGTACATATGCAGTTGCTTTTCATAGTATTAGCCTATATCTGTAATAACAAGAGCCTTAATTAACAAACAGGCTTGGAGCAGTAGCAAACTTCTCCTTACTTTTTCATTTAATAAAATAGGTATTTTTTTTAATTTATAAATTGACAGTTTAGGAGAACAGGGTTTAATTAAGCGAAAGAAGTCTTTTCTGAACTGAGATTTATTTATTTATTTGGTATAACCATTACTTTGAAGTGATATTCAGACTTTTTTTTGTTTATAAATACCATTTCTAATATTAACAAATTGCAGTAGAGCGCACAGACCTTGGGGGATGTGAAGAATACCAACAGTCAGTCCAGCAATAGCGTCTCCTAAAATCCATTTCCTCAACCTGTAGCTCGGTAGCCAGCTGATAAGCGGGACTCTCTCCCCGAGCAAAGTCAGCCAGGCTCGCCTTGAACACCTGCACTTCCCGGCCAGTTTCTCCCGCAGCCTCAGACCAGCAGGCGCGTCTTCCTCGGAGCCATAGGCCTGCTTGAAGCGGTCCTCCGTGTAGATGTCTCTGTATACGGCCACAGAGGCGCTCATGTCGCGCTGATGCTTTTCCCTGCAGTTGTTGCGGCTGAAGTAGTCAAGGTGTGCTTTTTAAGTTGTAAATATAAGGGCAGAATGTTCTAACTTTAGAGGACATTGCATTTTCCTGCCAGACTCCTCTCAGCCAATGATATTGCTGAAAGCACTTTTTTTTTTTTTTTTTAAACTGCACTAACCAACTTTTTTTTTTTATCTCTTATCTGGGGCCCTGCCTCACATACGGAAGATGATTAGGGCCACTGAAAAAATTGAAAAAG
>NW_015150614.1:709766-714750 GCF_000732505.1 Cyprinodon variegatus
CTGGCCCTCCCAAACAACTCACATCTTTGTCATTGAAACTTAGTGCTCCGACTTCTCTTCCTTTACGGTGCCCATCAACATTAAGATCCAAAATTCTGAGATTAAAGTCAGAATTTTTAGATTAAAGTCAAAATTCTGAGATTAAATTCAGAATTCTGAGAAAAAAGTCAGAACTCTGATATTAAAGTCGGGATTCTGACTTTGTCCCCATGTTAAACTGAAATATTATTTAAAAATCAGTTAACTTTTTTTTTTTTTTTTCTCCAGTGGCCCTTCACCTTTATGATGTGTACTTACACATCATAAAGGTTGACCCTTTTAATTTGGCCTACAACAAATTTCTGGGTTCTACTGCTAAAGGTTTTATTCCACAATGCAGGGGAGTATCATACACTCCCACACACACTTTTTCAATCCACAGCTAAGTGGTAGGTCAGTCCAGAGCAGGCACAGTTGAAACATTGTTGGACTGACAGACGCCCAAAAAGATCAAAGTTATTATGGAGGTGGAGGTGAGGTGTAACTTCAAACCTTTTCTAATTGCGAGGAGTTCATTTCCGAGAGGGATGGATGTCTGTAATGGGGGGTGTTTAAACTGTGTAGCCATCAGGTAAAGTAAAGAGGGCACAGGTACTCATTAGACCTCAGTGAAACTTAATCACACACGGAAACCTGGTTCACGGATCAAACCACACCCAAACTCTGAGCACAGATTGTATTTGGTGATTGAGGTGTCCCTTGTTGGAGATGGGTGAACATATGAGAACTCTGAACTGACACATACAATACTAAAACAGTTGTTTCTACCAGTGACTAGAGACTGAACGTTTTGCTCATTCTTCTTTCCAAATCTTTCAGACATGATCAGATGGGATGGGGAGTTTCCAAAAATCAGTTTTCAGACCATGCCACGGATTTTCTGTCCGATTTAGACATAGACTTTGACTATGGCATTCCAACACATGCTACATGCTTTAATTTCAATATTTCAATTTTAGCTCTGGCTGCATGTTTTAGGTTGCTGTCTTTGTGGAGTGCATTAATTAAATCTGTGGTATGCTATGGTGATAAAGATACTCCTAAAAAATCCAGCTAATACCATCTGAATGCCCCTGTTTAATCATTAGGTTATTCATTATGTTATTCCTGTTTGTTATTTGATCCTAGCATGAATACAGCTTTTCTGGGAGGGCCATGAAGATTAAGATATGAGAAATATTAGTGATAAAATGGCAACCTGAAGGCCAAAACACAGCAGACCAATTAGATAGGAATTTTTGAAGAAGCTTAAAGCAGGGTTAGGTTATAAAAAATACCCAGGTATGCTCTAAACATCTCACAGATCATTGTTCAATGCATCATTAAAACACTGAAAGTATGACACAGCTCAACACATACAGAGACTTGCTTATAGTGAAGTCGAAGAAGTAGCCAAGAGGCCCTCGGTACAAAAGAGGAGCTGCAGCGATTTGAAGCCCTATTAATAGGGATTTCTAAAAAAGGACAGATGGTTATCATTTGGCTCCTTTAAAAAGACGCTGGGGATGTCATACTTTTTGGCTTATTATTAATAATCATTAACACTGCTTAGAAGAATGGGTTTTAAAAGTATGCACACCCAAGAATTATGACAAGGTTTCTTTGAGACATATTTATTTCTAAAACTGGCTATGCTAAAGTCCACACCGAACTCCATTTGAGAATCTGGAACAACTGTTCAAAATCTACGTCCATAGAAGCTCTACATTCATTTGAATCTGCTTAAGTTATTTTTTAAAGAGTAATAAGCAAACAGTTTGCTAGATGTGTAAAGAGACAAACATGTAAAATATGTCAAACTGCAACTGCATCTAAAGCTATTTTTATAAAATATTGATCCTTGAGTGGATTGAATAAACATGCAAGCCATACTTTTAAGATTTGCCTTCCACTTTACCATTATGCTTTCCAGTAAATCACATCAAATTCATGCAAAACACAAAAATATGTGATGTTGTAATGTAATAAACAAGGAAAAACAACTATTGAACATGTTGAAAAGACTGTGTACTTACAAAATAAACACTGGGTATGTGAACAAACTGCTTATGGACAAGCCTCACATGCTTTTTTGAAACTATTAGAAAGGATTTAGCCCAAGGAAATCACAAACAAAAGAAAGTCTCATTTTGGCTGGTGAACATAAAGCAAAGGGAAGTGAGAATTTATTTCTGATGTTGGCCCTGTTTATCCACACTGCGACCAAATCAATGCTGTCTCATGAGTAATGTCTGTCATCCCAAGAGGCTACGTGATTAAGGGCAGGCGGTGGCATTTTTCAACTGTTGCACTGGACACCACCCAAAGATTTTGACCTGAAAGAGCCTCGGCTCATAGGAAACCAAATTTTAAGATAACAAATCAGACATCACAGCTTTACACGTCCACATACCAGTAAGAATACCAAGAGGTAAGTTGCCTTTGTTGAGGTTTTTCTTTGATGCAAAAAAAAGAAAAAAACACAGCAAATCCCACTCATAAAACAGAATATTGCTCACATTCGATTGACTCATTTTAGAATATGTTTTTGGCACCAAATTCGTATTTGTAAGAGAAATGAACACAAAAAAGGTAGAACAATGTAAACAGACAATTAGGAATGGAAAAAGGACAACATTTTAGTGCAGGATATTGTTTTTCTTATACAATTACAATATTAGGTTGCACGTTTCTATTCTACCTTCTTTTTCCCAAATAGGGAAAAGTGTGAAGATACTGTACATGTACATCAACTCATTACTATAACAAAATGTTTCTGTATGATTTTATTATTGGTTTTCTTCCAGTGTCGAAACCTCTCAGGCTAATGTAAACATGCCAAAAAGCAGAACATGTGATGTCCAATTACACTAGGTGTTGACCTAGAGTTCATGATGCTGGAATCAGATTGCACAGAATAATCTAGCTAACCCTGTTATTAGAAATATACACAAATACTGTTGTTTCATGCACCAAGATCTTAGATGACTGGATATCTTAAGAAACCTGGTTAAGTGTTGCATATTTAAAAATTCTTTGTAGAAACAGGAGAGTGTGACAAGGCAAGCATTTCTTCCATAAATTTCAGATTATTCAGTGCTGGTAGAGGTTGCAGTGATTGAGGTACTGATTACGCTAGGATCTGCTGACATTAGATGCTCAATATTTTAGTGACTGTTCATCGCAGCTTTACTCTTTTTCTGTGAAAGCATTCATTAAATGAAAATATGGATTTATTTCAAAGTTTTTATACAGAAAGGCTGCATAATACTAACCATGTGCGCTGAAATGCAGGGCCAAAATATAAGAAATACATTTGGGTTCCATCAGCCAGGAAGCTAAAACACTCTACTTCATGTTAAAGCTGTTAAACTTGTTACTTGTTTGAGCTGTCCACCATGGTATTTTTTCTTTTTTCTTTTTTTTTTTTGCAAAAGTCCTTTTTTAACATTTTATCTTTCATTCTCGTTATTAAAAAGATTCCCTGTAAAAAAAAAAAAAAAAAAAAAAGAAAATAATGCTAAAATGGGAAGTGAACCCTTTCTTGTGCAACTAACTACCTTTAGAACTCAGTTGCTAATTAGATAGTTGCTACCTTTATGTCATTTATTCTAAACTCTTCTCTGTTTAAAGGTTTTTTAGAGAAGCTAAGTGAACATTTAGGATCATGAAGATCAAGAGACACATCAAGCAAGTTAGGGTACAAACTTAAGGAGAATGTTGATGCAGAGATGGGTCATAAAAGTCCAAATATTCTTATTTTCCAATATCTGAAAACCATATTGGTATATCAAAGCTGAAAACCTAGGATCCTCCATCCAAACTGACCCAACCATAAAGGAAGGCGGCCAAAACTCCTTGTATCTTTTGAGAATGAACTCGATCCACAGCTAAGGGATAGAGAATCTTTCCATAGGATTACTAGCAGACATGCTACTGAAATAAAAAAAAACTAAAATTCCTGTACTCATATAGCGTAATTTCACGTCAGAGAGCTTCAAAGCTCCTTACACTAGATTCAGTCACTGACGCATTTACCCACTCATTCACAAATGTATCATTTGCAGTTTACCAAAAACTTGCTTTGTCAGTTGGGAACACAGCAGGTCCATGGAAATCAGTGTTGCTTATGCGTTGTTAAGACAAATGTTTTGTGTTCTACTAGCAAAAAGTAAAATGAAAGATGACTGCGTTTACTATGATGATGGGTAACTTTGGCTCAATGGGGAGAGAAGACATCTTGTAGTGTGAATTTTTTTATAATTGATTCCATCTTTAATTTAGATATTGATGTGCCAATGGCAAATGACTTTACCACAAGCTGCCATAGGTTTGCGAATTGTTGTATAAATGTGTTGCGCTCCTGAAACAAGAAGGACCCCGTCTTTCATTTTAAATTTATTTGCCCCACACTGGACTTTTTTTTCTTCTCTTTTTTCAATTGTTCTCTCTGGAGCAACCAGACATGGACAGATTAACCATCACACTCTGGCACTTCTCTTCTTTTATCACTACATCTGCCAGGAACATTAACAGTGCCTTGATCAGATGTGCCTAAATAAATAAATTGAAAAGAATATAATTAGTTAAACAAATAACAGTTATATTAAACAAATCAATATATAAGTAAACAAATGATACATATTTACATGTAATATGTTCAGGGTGCAATAAATGTTTTGCATTCAAGAGCAAGACTGGTTTAAGCATTTAGAGTGGTCAATATGATTAGAAAAGCTGTGAGAAAATTAATATTTACTCCATTTTATGATCTCTGTGACAAGCAGATGGAAGAGCTGCAGAAGATATTTTTTCCCAGATGCCATTAGACAGTTTTATACCTCTTGTACTGAAGGACTGAGTTTTTTATTTTATCTTATCTTATCTTATCTTATCTATCTATCTATCTATCTATCTATCTATCTATCTATCTATCTATCTATCTATCTATCTATCTATCTATCTA
>NW_015150614.1:715084-738050 GCF_000732505.1 Cyprinodon variegatus
TTTCTTCTCGGTCTGAAAACTTCAACGCAAGTTAAAAATGAAACTCTGTGAAAGGATAGGTGTTTTTACCGCATTCTTTGTGTTGTTATTGTCATATAATAGAAACCTCTAACTTTTCCCAGCAGCAGCCAACAACCACTTTCCAGTTTAGTATATTTTGAAATATCATTTAGTCTATAAAACCTTTAGATGTAGCTCGGGCTGCACCATGTTTGTTCATTGTGATCGAGAAGCAACTTCACCCTGGACTGTGTTCTTGTCAGATTTGTGTTTGTGCTATAAGTATTATTTTAGATGATGCCTTGAACAGAGCCCTCGTGATGTTGTTTTGTAACTTACTTTTTAACAGATTGTTTTCAAATCTGTCTGTTGTGTTAACATAGCTTTGTGATGATTTTTGTTCACAAATATTCTATAACAAACTTCTGACGCCTTTATTTTGGGGGTGAAAGTAAGGGCTTAATTACTATGAGTGACATGGTATACTGGCTTAATATACTATGAATATACATTAATATTTGTGGTTGACAAAATGGGAAAAGACATGAGTAAAACACCTCTTGGTTTTTTCTTTGTTTGTTTTTTGTCTTTGTGCTTTAGTGAGTTCTTGTTTAAGGAAAATGTCACAGTTTGCTCTTTAATCTACTAAACATAAAATTTTGATGCGGTTCATATTTCATGTTTTTTTTTTGTTTTTTTTATCCCAGAAGACTGTATTATCTTTGGTAACACCACATTGCAACAGTCTAGGCTACCCAGCCAAAACAACTCATATTACTCTTTCTGTCTATTTTTATTTATTCAGAAATCTAAAATGGGAAAAGTTAACTAATTTAAACTTTATCTTCTCCTTGTGGGGGTTTGTTATCTCTTGAAATTAACCGTGGAGTCAAAAGTGCGGTAAGTGATAGGTTCATGGATGTGTTAGTGATACAAAGCACAGCTAAAACACGTGAACTGACAAAAGGCTGCAGCTATCCCCTCCTTTCAACAGAAATGCAATAAACAGACATTCAGCTGTTCACTTGTTTTTGTTTCTGAGTCATATTCCTAGAATTTCTGTCTCTGGAGGTAGAGCAGACACTGTGATATAAAGGACTTCCTTTAAATGGCAGGAATGTGAACCATTGGGTTAATTAACTTCAGAGCATTCATAAACACACAAACAGAGTGATTTATCTGCAGACTGTTTAAACAAGATATTCATCAGTCTTTATAGGAACAATGCACTGGTTGTAAAGGATATAGAGCGTTAAACACAAACTAGATTTAATCCTTTCACATTTCATAAAAGACAACCCATCAATACTTGAAAAAACACATGCATGAGCACAAAATGTTCAGTCCTATTAAGTTTTGTTTTTACTTGATATTAACTTTTATTTTCTGTCTTTTTTCACTTGAAAAAGAGTGTGTTAAATAATAATATAGTTTGTTTGTGTCAGGGTTGGTGGATGTTGTCATGAACTCAAATGCAGAGCAGAGGAGGCAGCAATAGTTTTTGCAGTTTTAATGGTAAAGTAGATGTTACAAAAAGATGGCCGGGTACTCAGGAACTAAGAAACTAGAGGAGAAACATACAAGAAGACATGATTAGAATCCAGAACTGAGGAAGTGCAGAGGAGGAGTATATACAGGAGACAGGACAAGGAGTGGGGGAATCAGGTAATTGGGAGCAGGTGTGGACAAAATCGGCTAGAAAGGAGCTAAGGAGGAAGGAAAGGGGAAGCAAGGGGAAACAAAGAGGATTTAACTGTGACTAGAAAATAACTTAAATAAGGCTAAAGGGGAATAAAACTAATGACTAAAAAGTAAGGAATAACTAAGGGGAAAACCAAAGGATAAGAGAAGGAGGACATTATTGAAGTGGAGATAACTGCGGCCATGGAAAAGATAACCTATGGATAAGAGAAAGAATAACTAACTAAACCTAGACTAAGGAATAAATAATAGCAAAAATGCTGAGGAGAGTAAAACTAAGGATTCAAAAATTATATAAATCTTGACAATACAATAGTTGTTGCCATCTTCCTTGTTGTGCTTTCACCCGCGTCGCCCAGCTTTGTCATTACACCCTTAAAAGCCCGCCCGTTTTGCATCCAGAAATTCAACACACATCTCTGCGTTGTGATTGGCCGCTAGTTCTAGGGCCTGGGGTGTTGATCGAGGCTAGACCAAACTCGCAGGCAAAAAAAAAGATTTTGGCCGCTGGTGGGTGGGGCTAGTTTACTAGGCCAGTTTTATCTCCCATTTCACTAATAGACATGAAATGGTTAAAGAAATTAGCCAGACTGGGGAACATCAGCATATATACAAACATTATATTGGTGATAGCAGCGATAAGGCAACAGGCACGCATCAGTTGCATGTATCAACCCAGATTGCGCAATCATAGGTGAGATGAGGCTTGTTGCTGCCGCACTTAACCCTTTTATTTGAACATTTTGACTAGAAAAATGTTTGCAATTAGTTATTAATAAAGAAATATATACATATAAATACAACAAATATCAATATTTTATGTAACCTTTTTTTTCTTGTCATGATGAAAGGTGATGCTCAGGTATGTGTCACAAACTGCAGGCACCAGAATAATAAAAGCAAACATTTTGCCATCAGTTTTCGACATTTCAAGTTCATTTAGGCAATTATGAATAGTTTCAGGGGAGTGATCATAGTGCTCTGCATTATTAGCCCTGTGTCCATCTCCCTGCCAGCTCCCAGATCTGCTTCTCTGATTGATTAATATGGAGCATCGAGCAGCAAAACTTTAATTTTTCCAACTCCAACATCTGCTGATTGTGAAGCACATCATGCGTCTCAGATGCTCAGAAGCTCATGAGACACTGCTTCGGCTCCTAAGATGCGTCAAGATGCGCTGCTAATGCTGCTCTAGATGCACAGCTGGACTTTTTAATGCACCTTGATGCGCATCAACCATTGACTTTGTATGTAACCCAGCTGCTTCTGCAGCTCCTTCTATGTTTGGTGTGAACGTAGCATAAAACTGTGACCATGATGCTGGACCACAGGCTGCTAATCACTTTGTAAATTTATGTAAATGAAAAGGGCAGGGAATAGATGTGACAACTAACTTAGACAATCCTTTAATTTCATCATCATAATTACTGTCCTTTACTCACATTTTTACCAACACTATGGTCTACAGCAAGGTTAAGACTGAACAGAAGCATTCTTTAGTTGCAAATTGCTCTTAAAGTCACTAAAATATCTACCCATCTAAATTCCTTTGTAAACACCTGATGCTGTCATTTATTAAACAATCATTTATTTTGAAAAGCTGATGTGAAGGTTCTTAATGGAGCAAATTCACCAACATACCATGACATGGTATTGAAATATCGTTCAAGAACAATGTGAAATGTTGCAAGGCTATTAAAACCAAATACTTTGATGCAACGGTTACTGTATTATGTTTGACAGGGGAACCAAGACTCCCTCTTTCCCCACTGCATTAGCCTTAATCATATTATATAAATATCATATCCACCCGTTCTCCTTCAGGGTGAGCATGTGTCCTGATCTTGCAGGGTCTTTCAACCATTCTCTTCCAGAGAGAGTCTCCAGTTACTTTGTGGCCTATAGTTCCTGTTATTGTTCTTTATCTGGTTTATGGGCTGCTTGTCCAGACCCCTCTTAGAATGTTGCTTTGGAAGTGACCTTGTCCACGAGACCGACTGCTGGAAGCCAACCCTCTCCTTGTGTCTCCTGGCCCTTTCCGCTCGACACTCGTCTCTGTCCTTTAGTGTCTCTCCTTGTGTTGTCAAAGTATTGTTTCCCTTTTGGCTGGAACATAACTCATGGAGTTATGAATGTTTTTTTTCATAGGGGCAAATGGCCTTAGATATCCCCTCATACATTTATATTATCAAGCAGGTTGTCAAGCTTTAGCATTTCAGCAAAACATAAAACAGTCAAGCATTTTTATGATGATGCACGGTTTTGTTTTGTAAGTTTTTAGCTACTTACTGATTATTCGAATTTCGATTTTGTGCCGCTGCATCTATTACGGCTTTTGTTTTGTAGGTTATAAACAGCATCTAAACTTGCGTGAGTACTGTAGATTTCAAAATGAGTTGCTTGTTTCCTGTTAATTCCTGATGAACGTCTTCTGACCTCTACCACACCTACACGGTCAGGTCCATTCATCAAGCATCTGGGTCATGCATCTCCTGGGCGGGGAAGCTGGTTGCTGCATCAACAGGGTGCCAAAGGATTTGAGAATGTGTTCCAACAGGCATTCCTAACAATTACATTTTATGTTCTTGTGCTTTTGTCCCATATTGAAAATTAGTCTCATTCTTGACCACCCTTAAAGGCCTGGATGATTCTGGTTTCAGCTGGTTTACGCTGGCTCCAGTCAGTTCTTGTGTTTTTCCTCTTAAAATGAACCTCCCACCATTCAGCCTTAATAAAATACAATGCTGCATTAGGTTGAAAGCAAAAATAAAAAATAAATAAAGACATACTTCATTTCTTACTTTTTTTCCTCTTTTACATCAGTAAGAATTTCCAGAAATATTTCTCTTTGCTCCTCTTTTAAGACAGCAGGACTTTGTTCAAACCTATTGTAAGGGACTGAGTCTACACGGCACAAATACATACATGCACAGCAATTCAATACAAACTGATAATTGAAGAAACAAAAACAATACTACCACACAAACACATAAAACACATGCAAATGAGAATGCCCCCACCCCTCTGAGAAACAATTTTAACCCTTGACTGTGTTTTAGTGAAACAGTTTTATGATGCACTCAATTTGTAGTTGGAAATGGAATGCATCTTAAAGCTGTGTTTTTGCCATTGTTATCCATTTACAAACGATACAGAACGTGAGAATTCAAAGACAGGAAAGCAGAATAATATCACCCACCGACTTACCAGTTACAGGTTCCAAAGTATATCAAATGCACCATTATACATATAGGACTATAACTGTCATATCTGGCTGAACGTCTTTGACCACATGTAGAATCAGGCACAGACACAAATTAAAGTGTGTTTTTTTTTCTAAGTCAGCCAAGCAGGATGGGGAAAGGACAGAGAGTCCCTGGGGGACACAGCCACCGGCTGTATAGGAGGATGAAGGCTCACCCTGGAGGAGGCGAACGTCCAAAAGATGGGTTTCCAATGAAGGGAGTAAAGTGAGTCTGAGAGCTGGCTCAGAGGCGGTGGAGAGCAGACAGGAGGATGGGGGCAGGTAGTGGAGGTCGGCAACAAGAGAGCTTGATTCTGAGTAATCAATCCAGGAGAGCTTTGTTCCAATCTGAAAATCCAGAGGTACAAGAGGTGAGAAATTTGAAAAGTAACACTGGGAAAAGATACTGCTTTCTCGTAGAGACAAATGTTGGCTAGACTGGTAGCGTAGTATGGGACCATCAGGCAATGGAGAGATGGCTATGACTCCTTAAATCCCCTACAGATAGATGGTTAGATATATCTCAGGTGTGTCTGACGGCCAGCCACGCCCACCTGCAGAGATCCAAGGGAATAAGAAAACTCTTCTGACAGTGGCGTAGACATGTACCAAGCTACTTAGACATTTACTGTTTTAATCGATAGGAAGCTTCAACTGCAGCAACCATGTATGTACCCGCAGAGGTCAGCAGACACCAAAATGTCAATATTTGTCAACATTTGCAAAGTAATATAAATACAGTAGTCTATGCCCTATTTATGCAGTTTGCTGCAATAAAGGTTAACTTTGGTTTAAGTTAGTCATCAGAAAGATTTTTTGTATTTATGGTCACAGGATGGATGTTATTTTATGTGATAGAGGCTGATTTAGGCATCTAGTGTTAAAAGGTTGTGTGGATGAAGTCAGCGATGATCTCCTTCTTTTCCTCGTTCAGGAGAACATGGAGAAGCACCATAGAGAGCTTACTGTCCAGCTGTCTCACTGTGTGGTGTGGTGGCTGCACCACCTCAGACTGGAAGAACATGAGAAGAGTGGTGAGAACAGCAGAGAAGATCATCAGGGCTCCTCTTCCCTCCAGTAAAGACATTTCATCCCAGAGCATGTCCCACAGGGCTCAGTTCTAGGCCCGCTTCTTTTCTTGCTGGACCTTTTCTCAGCTGTATTTTAGAAAACATGGAATTGCCTTTCACTGCTATGCAGATGACACACAGATATATTTACAGCTAAAGAATGTAGACTCCACCTCTATTTGGTCTCTGTTTTTAGGTCTTGAAGATGTGAAGGCCTGGGTGGCCCTAAATTTTTTGAAACTCAGTTAAGACAAGACAGAGGTAATGATCTTTGGCAGATCCACTGCGATTCCTTGACCAGTCTTGGCTCCTTGGCCCAGTACATTAAGCCGGTTATTACTAACTTAGGGGTTAAGATGGATGCTTAAGATCGAAGCACACAACAGAGCCGTTATAAAGTCCAGCTTTTTCCACTTCAGGTAGATAGCCAAAGTAAAACCCATTCTTTCCAGACAACATTTCGAAACAGTGATCCATGCATTTGTGACCACACGGCTGGATTACTGTAACTCACTTTATACAGGGGTCAATGCTTTGTATATTTCCCAACTTCAGAGGGTTCAAAATGCTGCTGCACGTCTTTTAACAGGCACACGAAAATTCAACCACATTTCCCCTGTTTTAGCTTCCTTACACTGGTTGCCAGTAGATTTTAGGATTGATTTTTAAATTCTTTTATTTGTTTTCAAAACTCTTAATGGCCTTGTCCCTCCTTATCTGTCTAAGCTTTTACATTCTTACACACCCTCCCATTCCCTCTGGTCAGCTGATCAGTTGCTTCTGAGGGTCTCAAAGACAAAATGCAAGCTTAGAGGGAATCATACTTTTTCTGTGGCAGCTCCTAAGCTGTGGAATGATCTGCCTTTGAGCACAAGACAAACCTCTTCTCGTTATTTTAAGTCCCTTCTTAAGACTCATCTTTTTTCTTTGGCTTTTGGTACAATTTGAGAGGTTTCACTTTGTTTTATTCTGTTTGTATATTAATATGTATTTTATACTCGATCCTTTCTATTTTATAATTGCATTGTATTTTATGATTGTGTACAGCACTTTAGTCCTGTCCTGTCGGTGTATAAAGTGCCTCATGACTAAAGTTGGTATGGTATGGTAGAGCTGCGTGTCCTGAGCCTGTAATATCATTGATGACCCCTCACACCCCCACCATGGAGTGTTCTCCCTGCTGCCCTCTGGAAAGAGGCTTTGCAGCATTCGATGCAGGACCAGCAGGTTCTGCAACAGCGTTTTTCCTGCTGCCATAACACTATTGAAATTTTGAAAACCCTAATCAAAGTCACAAAATGAGACTCTGCATCACATTTGTTCACATAATATTTGCACTACACAGCAACGTTTTCAAATCCTTTTTAAACAGAACTCAACTCAATGTTTCTACTGCATTTGCTCCATATTATTCTGATCACTGCTGCTCTTTATAAATGGAAAGTTTCCTTTCACTGTTGAAAAACTGTATGCATCAAACGTTTGTCTAAGTCTAAGTCTAGTGTTAGAAAATAGCATTACCAAAATGGACATTAAAACTGATTCCTTACTCAGGTGATCTGAGAACAAAAGATGGTATTGCTAATGGACCTTCCTTTCTCCAATGATAGTCCCTATCCTGCATTTCTCTTTTCAGAACACCTGGCTCCAAGGGAGCAAAATACAATTAGTTTTCTAAGAACAACTTCTGTATTTCAGTGGAATTTGGTCTTTTCAGAAAGTGAAAAAAAATTGAAACCAACCAGGAGCTGTTTTTAGCACTTTGTAACAGAAGAACAAAGTATACAAAACATGTCCACAAACTTGCTTCATCCTCAGAGCACTTGAGGTGCCAGGAGAGTGCAGAGTCTCGGGATATGTCACTTCCTAGACCATACCAGAGCATTGTGCAGCTGAAGTAAACTTTGGCAACGGAGCCTTGAACCTCAATGTAACCATTGTCTGCTTTAGCTCAACACTTTCAACACTAGATTCACTTTTAGCAGTCGGGCAAAACAGTTCCTAATGTTGACATCTTCCTGCGTATTCTCCTGAGGCGTATAATCACTCCCATAGGAGTGAACATAAAAGCAGAAAACATACTCCTTCTAAACAATTACAATGTGATTCATTTTACAAAGACAAATAGTTATTAGACAATTCAAAACAAAGCAATTTATCATAAAATTAGCAACATTAATACCTAGGAAGTGGATGAAATTTTGCATTGCATTGATTTAGTGTAGTGACTCCTGTATCTTATCTAGTGGGGCTTTAATGAAGTGGCTCCTTGAGAATCACAAGAGCAGCTAAGCTGACCACAGGCTGAGTCACCCAAAAGTGTTGACTCAACAGCTTTCAGAGATTCGGTCAAACTACTGCCGAGAGTAAACCTATGTATGTGGTCAAAATTAGTTTTAGTTTAAAACGTTAAGGATAGTTCTAAAACAAAAGGTTATATTGTTATGAATTTACATACTGTTCTTGTTTGAAAATCTCTTCAGTCTTTCCCAAAAGCTATTTTCCCAGTCTCCATTATGATTAAGTTTGTTTACAAATTTAATGCGGAGGTAATCCTTAGTGATTTTAAGAAGTAACTGTAGATAATGATGAAAAATACAACAAACAAAAAGGAGCACTTGTAACACAGCAAGTGATCTGTGACTAATCAGCAGATTAAAGGTCCCACCATCAGTTTGAGTTCAAGATATTTTTCTGCATGTAATTTTGAAACAAAAGGCTGGGTTTCCAATACTTAAATAAAACATAAAAAAAATATATATAGTTTTTTCTAGTCATCACATTAGAGGTTCATGTTCTTCCAGCGTCCTACAAATTAAAGTCATATGTGTCATGATCCTAAGGTGGGCTTTGGTTTCCATTGATGTTGACAAACTCAGTCTCATGTTCTTCCTTTTACAGAATATTCTACATTTTTATCTCTCCTCATGTCCTCATCACCTATACTTTGCTCCCGACTTTAGTCTTTCAGTATCAAAGGGGTCTCGTGGCTCCAGCTGGGTGGCTACCAGCCTCTCATTTCCTCTTAGGCTCTTGAACCATTCAACAGTGGCGTGCTCCATTAGGGCTGAGCCGACCCCTGGGAGTCTACCAGAAGCCTCCGCTAGGCGCTCACCGCTGCTTCCTGCTCATTTAAGTGACCCCCTCAGAATGGAGCACCATTGTCCAGGCTGTTATCTGATGGCCCCAATCCACAGACAGACAAAGCAGAGGGCCAGGCCCCCTCCATCGCCTTAAAGTCAGCACCTTTCTTTCTTTCTTTCTTTCTTTCTTTCTTTCTTTCTTTCTTTCTTTCTTTCTTTCTTTCTTTCTTTCTTTCTTTCTTTCTTTCTTTCTTATAAACAACATATATTGTCAATTTGTATACAAAGAGTGTATACAAATTGCTAGGCTGCTTTTGGATGAACGTTTAATCAGATAGAACTTAACCTGTTGAATCAGTTAGTAAATGCTTCTCTGGTTCTAGACAGGGGCCAACAGGGGCCAGTGTCCCTATAGAATTTCTTCTGGGCCCTGTTATGGCCCCTCTACAGAAGACATAACACTAAATACATTTCTTATGATAAAATCCACTGCCAAATTAACCGTTAATATTTGGATGTTTAAACCAGTTTCATTTCTGACCTTTACAGCTTTACTTTAATAATGATTTAAACATGAAGATGTTTCACTTTTAGCTTCAACCACAAATTTTCGACCTGTTACATCGGGGTTCTGTAACGTGCAGTTCCAACGAGATGATTTGATTTGCGGCTCACTTGATATACTTAAAGGTGATGACTAGAAGTTTATCTCCTCCCAGCTGGTTAGTGGTGCATTCACACTCACTCACTCTTGTTTTGTGCTGGTTACCAGCTGGTTGCTGGTCCACTGTGCTAACTTGTTCAGAAGGAAAGCAGCAACCTCAGCATGACTTCTGATCCCTTTTACTTCCATAAGTCACTTGTCTTCTTTTTGTTGTTTCTTTAAATCTTAGAAATGTAACATTTATGGGAGTGGCGGCCTATTGTTTAGGGCATTGTGCCTGGAATCCTGAGGTTCTGAGTTCAAGCCCCACTCCCAAAGATTGCCACTCTGAGAAAGACCCTTAACCCCCACTCTGCTCCCCAGGAGCCGCACAATGGCAGCCCACTGCTCCCTAAGGGTACAGGTTAAATGCAAACCGTTAATTTCATTGCTCTGTACTTGTGACTGTGTAATGCCAATAAAATGCTGAAAAATTTTGAAGAAGCCATCTCTCAGGTCTATCACAGAGCTACTAGGATTTTACAACGATTGAGCTGCATTGAATCCTTTTATGTCAATGTTGTCATGGTAACCCACAGTAAATATTCATATTATATATTCTTATAAAATATTCTTATAAAAGTTAAGAATATACTATATGTTCTTTCAAAGTAAAACATAATACCTTTATGCTGCAGCATTGTAAATGTCCTGTGGATGTATTATTATTTTTTAATTTATAGTTTTGATGAAGATTTTAGCGATGACATTTAACAATGAAATATTACCCCTTCTATGCGTCACTTTATGTTCTGAGCCCCGATTTAAAAGTCAGTGGCCCCACCTGGCCCCCCTGGTAAATCTGATGTAGAACCGCCACTGAGTACAGTATATACAAAAATTATAATGAAACAATATTTAAAAAACCCAGAGCAAATTGCCTCAGAAAACTTTTACTTTTACTTTTTTCAAAAGCAATCATGGAAGTAATCGTACATAAAAATAGATTCTAATCACATCTACTAAAAAAACATTATGTAATTTTTAAATTACATCTGTGTAAAGAGTAATTCCCTTTTTAATGCTATAGTCTATTATCATTACTGTCCCTTTTTAACTGTCATGCCTCATACTGAGTTCATTACATGTGCAATCTTGTTTCTTTACAGTGACTATTTGCTCCCTCCTAGCTTATTGGTTAACCCCCCCTAGTGGTCTAGCACAAGAACAAGTTTATACTTGTTTTTTGTAAACCTGCAGCTTTTTTTTCTCCTATTTTCTGTGATTGCATCATTTGTCCTCACGTCATTTTTCTCCCCTACATTATTTTGTGTTTTTGATTTAGCATCATCAATGTTTCTGCATGACATTCAGCTTTTTCCAGTGTCTTTGCTCCTGTTGGCAACAATTTTTTAACAAAAGACGTCACATAAGTTATCAAGATAAGTGTTGCTAAAGAATCTAAATTTGAAGACACTGCAAAAAAAAAAAAAAAAAAAAACAGGTGCACTCTTCAGACATGTAAACTTATTAAAGCTCAAACAGAGAGAAATAAATCTGTACTCCACTGATTTTGGCTTTGAGCAATCACCAAGGAAAGACATGTTGGCTATTTAAAAGACAACAGAGATACAATTTTATGATTCAGAATAATCAATAATATGGTATATTTTTTATCTTTAATAATGAATAAAGTTATGACTGATCTTTTCATTCATACAAAATTTACCTACCAAATAAATGTTTTACTTAAAAACAATCAAGCACAAAACAAATGCTTATCAGATCAAAATGTAATAAAATATATACTCCGCCCTGTTTCTTCTGGCTTAACATTGAAATTGAAGAGGGAGATAATCATGCTGGAGGTTTATTTCTTCAGGTTATCTCCTCAATGTTTGACAGATAAAGGGACATTTATGTCAGTATTATAACATGAGTGATAATTAGATGAAAGTTCCCACACGCTTTTAACCATACTCATTAATTAAAAGTAAAATACTTATATCTGGAATTTGCAAGCATGATTAATGGGCTACATTGAGAAAAAATCTGAGCACTGTAATTGTTGCATTTGGTAGCAAAATGTATTACATTTATTTACTAATAGTTTATTTCCTAGATTCCTTCATAAAAAATACTTGAATCAAGAAAACATTCCATATGTGATTTTTTAGAAAGTAGAACTATACGCCTAAAAGAGCAATGTGTGCTGCCACTGAACTGGTCCAAATCTGTTCTTTATGCTGAAAAAATATTACTTTTTAAATACAGCCTGTCATTAAAAAGTTTTTTTTTGTGTGTGTTTTTTTTCCTAAAATGACAAAAAATAGAAGAGGATGTGGCAGATTTCACTGAATGCAGCATGGGAGCAGTGTCCTCTTGTGGAAAGAAACAGAAAAGACAAATCCATTTTTATGAGTTATTTTACTTTTGTGTTTCAGACTGATAGACAGACAGCAGCATATGGTTTTATTATAAGGAAACCATTGTGCCCTTTGTACCAAATTAGAGCTACTAAAGCAGCTTGTTTTGTGCTTTGATTTCACCCACACCAGTCAGGATTACCTGTTCAGGTGTTTTGCAACCAGCTGGGGGTAACAAGCTCCAAATCCATATCCTTCTGACCAAGCAGGAATGCCTGTAGAGTAGAAGAAAGTAAATATAATAGATTATATGGGTCTAACCTGCATTTCAATAAAGTATGTATGATGTGTGCCTTCTTCTGTTTATGTCATTGTTGCCACTTCCTCAGCTTCTCCTTATCAAAATCTGCTCAATCGTTCAGCATTGCAATCGTAAAATTTACGTCACTAGAGCCATGTAACTGCATTATATGAACTCAATAAAAATGTACTGTATTGGATTAAAATAAAAACTTACAGGATTGGAATGCTGGATTGGAGTCATTAATTGGATAGCCTATCCAGCTAATTAGTCAACATGGTAGCTGACATCGGATCCAAGTATCGGGTTCATGCATCAATAATAAGAACAGCAAGAGAAAATTCAGAAATTTACTTAACAGTAAAAAGATAATATTTACATTAAAACCCAGGTAAACAAGGTAAAGCTTTACTGTGAAACTGAAATATAAGGAATTATAATCCTCTATGTTTTATAAATGCAATTTGAAAGAGTTATTTATATTCTTCCCTCTTTAGCAAAATATTAGTTTAACAAAAAAACTTCTAATATCACTTAATCAGTAAAAGATTGAACTTTTGTCAGTAAAAGACCTTGGTGATTTATTTGAGAACAGTAGTGAGCAAACATCATGCTTGAAACAATAAAAATGGTAAAGGTGAGCAGCAGAGATGCACAGTTTAAGGAAAGATATTTGTTGGGCTTTGCAAATATGGCCTGCATGGTAGAGAGTGGAAGAAAAAAAATAAATAAAAAGTGATTTCCTATGGGGGTTACATGTTAGATCAACTGATTAACATCATATATCTAGTAACTCCAGCTTAGAATTCAATGCTACTTTGTCCACATACACCTCTGTGAAAAAATGGAATTAAACTTTTCTTTTGCAATCTATAGTCCCATAGACCGGCATCCAAAAACAAGGCCCGGACTTTAATGACAAAAAAAGGTTCTTATCATTTCTTTCTAAAGAATAAAAAATAAAAAAAATACTTTATTTATCAAAAGACACAAAAACTATAAATAATTTCAACACATGCTGCTTTCACGCATATACATATTAGAGGTGCTTCTATACAAACATTTAGTTACATTCATGTATACATAGTCATCTCAGTTACTGAGATCGGACCGGTCTCTGCACAGTTTTTCAAGGGTAGTGTAAATGGGGTAACAGAATTGGGATCTGTTTTGGAGTCTTTAAATACTAAACCTGATTTTCTTCGCACATATTCTGACACCTCATCTTAACACTGAAACCAACAGCAGATGCAGAAACCTGATTCAAACCTATTGGAACATTATACAACTTTCACAAACTTATAGTAACTTATAATACAAAACTTATAGTATAAAACAGAGAAAAAAATAGATACAATATTTACAAAATAAACATGTCAGAGGATTCAGCAGATTGTCTCAACTAGGGCTGAATGAATATATTATCTTTTTCTTGTTAAATGTTGTTTGATTAAAATTGAGAGCTTTGTTAAATTGCGAATATATAGCAAATGCAATTAATTGGCCAACCCTGGTCTGCATAAACTCCTGACTGCTAAAATATCATCTGTATCTGAAAGGGTAACAAAGCTGTTGGTATTTGCAAAACACATAATTGTTTTATTGCTAACTAATAAGGTTTTCAATGCATATATGGATGCCATCAGTGCATTCCTATGTATGGCCAAAGGCCCAGTTTTTTGATGGTTAAAGAAGGCCGACATTGGTTCTTTATTACAAATAAAAGCTTTTAATAATATGGTAAAGAATTAATAAACATTTCTTTATGAATGGAAATAATCCAAATAAAAAAAATATGAATTTCCAAAAAGCACAATGTGTTTTAACTTAGGAAAAGTTCAGAGGAATAAAACTGTTTTCAGTCACACGTTCCTTGCATCGTGGAATGCTCTATACCAGTCTCTCATGATGCTGTTGGATTCAGTTGATAAAATAATTAGTTCCTCATTAAAAAAGAATGATGTATATGTGTATTTATTTCTATCAGGGTCTGGAATAAAATGCTCTTCCAACTTGAAGCTATGTTGATTTAAGAAAAAAACAATGACATCTTTTTAAGCTTTGCAAATGTTGTAATAACAAATCAAATGTAATTTAAAAAAAGATGAAAAAGTCAAATGGGTCAAATTACCTTTGGGGGTCTATCAAACAGATACAATGGCGAGTTATATGAAGGACTTAAAGATAATATAAATAGAGATGGAGAGGGAGGGGGTTGTTTTTTTAAAGCCTGCTTTAGATAAGTCTTTGTAACATTTAGCTGCAGAGTGAAGAAAAAACCTGTTCTGAGACATTAAAGTCAAGTAAAACACGCTGGTTGAGGAAATTAACACTCCTAAAACAACTAAAGAAACACTCCAACTAAAACTCCTTCATCCTTCCAAGATTTCCCCTACTTTTCCTCGCTTCTTTTCTGAAGATCAAGCTATGGCAAAAAGTTGAAAAATTCTGCCTCTTTGATGTGCACACACAAGTGAGAGTTCATTTCCATTTTTGATTTTCTCTCTCTCTTCTCTTTCTCTCTTCCTTTCTGTAAGAGTGCCAGCATCAAGATTTACCTTGGTGTGCAAATGTGCTGGAATAGGTTAAAAGGAAATCTCGCTGCTCTCTCAAAGCACAAGTGCAGATGTTATGAAGTTAATTAAAAATTTAGCAATTCGTTTCTCCTCGTCCCAATTTAGGCTGCATCAAATGGAAGAAAACAGACGGGTGGAAAAAAAAATACTTATGAGAGGAGTCCGTGCAGTCTGTAGATGTTACACGTATGGCACCAATGACAAGGAGGACTAGTTCAGTAATGTAAAATTAATCTCATCCACCTTTCCTGGTTCTTCTAGTATTATTAGTGCATATGTAAAGCTGTAATTTCAGTCTCAAGCTAAAACTTATGCAAGACTCTGAATACAAGCATTTTAGATTAATAGGCTTAGCCTGATTTTACTCAAACAAACCAATATTGCTCTACACCTTTTCCTCCATCTGCTTCATTTAGAAGACAACAGAGATAAACACCTTCACCAGCCTGCTTCTTCCATCAGTCTTCTCAACAACTAACCCAGCTCTATCCATGTTTACTCAAATTGCATCAGTATGTTGACACCGGCCCCGCATCTTCTCCCAGCTCCTCTTTCTCCTCCCAGATAATAGTGCCATCCTCAGAAAGGATGTCAAGTCTCAAGATACTGCCCACCCCTCTCTACCCCCCCACCCCCCCCTGCGGGTGGAGTGGGTGATGCTCCCAGATCATAGCAGAGGGAGGGTTTGCAGAGGGTGGTTTCATTTTGCACAGGTGCTTGCAGCTGCATTCGTCCCTTAATCGGTGCTCAGTGTTAAAACCTCTCTGTGCTGCCCCCTTCCCACCACAATACCCCAGCCCACCCCCCGATGGGACCCCCCCCCCTCCTCCACTGAGTGATATTACAAGCGGCAGCCGCACGCCTCTGATCTACACGCACTGGGTTCCCTCCTGGTCCTGGGTGAATAGCGCTTGACTTGTTCAATTTGTTTAGAAGCCGCGTTGGATGCTTTGAAGCCACACATTTTAGCATAAATCATAACCTGTCTCCTTGCTCACAACAGCTTTGAAATGCAACATCTGCTTTTGAATCTCCTGCTTTACAATTAGTTAAGCAACATCAATAGAATGACTCCCTGTAATTTTTCTTTATAATGAACTGCTTTGTATACGTATGAGGGCACCGGTGGGCCCCTTTTGATTCGTTTGGTGTGCTTTTCCCAAGGCCAAAGTCTGAGATGGATTAATCTTCATGAACAGTTTTGTATTTTTGAGGGTCCACGAACTCCCTAAACTTTTGAGCACAGTCAGACACATGTGTTAAATTGGGTTACCCTCGGTGCTAACCTACTTAGGAAGTGTCATGGTTGTGGGGCATGTTACCGGGCCGTGTTGTTTACTCTTTCATCACACCTCTTCAGGATTCCTGTTTGTTGGTTTGTTTTGCAAAGCACCAGCCTTCTGTTCAGCTGTGGGAAAAGTGCGGAATCAAAGTCCCGGGGAGCAGCCTGACGGTGACGTTGATAAGCTTGGCCTGTCACTATCCGTTTGTCTGAATGACACTGATGCTCAGGTTGGATCTCTGGAGGAAGTGGCGCCACAGAGCAACCAGGTGCACATGCTGCAGCTGTGCTGTGAGAAGAGAACTCTTTTCCTTCAAGTTTGCTTTATGAATTTTGTACAAATATAGAGATAATGCAAAGATTTTTTTTTTAATCTGTTGATCTAAGTTTTTGTCATTACCAAAGTTAAAAACTCCCCAAAAGGGATCCATCACTTAAGGAGGCCTCTAATCAGGTGCATTAAAAATTCTTTTTGCGGGTTGAAGGGGAAAATAACAATCCCAAAGATTTTTATTTTCAAAGGCAAGCATTTGATCAGTAGTCATCAATTAAACTTACTGAGGTGCAAATTACACCGCAAGGATTAGATGAAAGAGCCTCTGTGTCATTTTCTCCCCTCCTCCTCAAAGCTTGGCTTGATTCGCAGCACACAAACAGCGGGCTGATCCCTGGCATGGCGGTGACAGGGTGACACTTCCCCTCACATTACGCAGGCTGAGCTGACTGAGGGGCTTAACAGATAGTGGCATCGCAGGCGTACGTTTACAAATAAACCCACTCCTCTAGCTGTGTGGCACTCCCCTGCACATGTAGCCCTTGTATCTCCAATCCTGCTTTGCATTTCTGATTTTAGCTGGAGTCCCCCCAAGAGATCAGGTTACCATGCTGACAAGAGTCCTTTTTCACATGGCATGTTTGGATTTCCAGACTAATGTTGATAAATCTATATCAAAGATTTTTCTGACAAATGAAGGTTGTTACTTCCTGTTGAATAGTCATAATAGAAAACAATATAAGAAAAATAAGAATGTTAGAAAACCTTTTAGGGAAATGAAAGAAGAAGCAAAGCTCTGTAAAAAAGAGACATACGAAGAAAGTTGGTTTCTGACCTGAAGGATCCAAAATCCAAGAAACTAACATTTCTAATTAGATTGAAAAATTCAACATTACATGATGAAAACAGAAGAGAGAACTTCAAACTCTGCCTCCCCTTGTCCAAATACCACATTAGGTGATAGATACCACCCATAGTTTATTTTCTTCAACAAAAGAGTTTTAAATTAAAAGTATTGTGGAGGATTTTTTGCAAATTTTTTGAAAAGACCCTCCCTCTCCACTTTAACAAAAAAAAAAAAAAACGCTCTCGAGAGGGAATGCCTACTAAAGGTGTGCCACAACATGCACGAGCCCATTTCTCCTTGTGCACGCTCTGTTTAAAAGTTGCCTTTTGCATCACTCATAGAAGCTTACTTTCCAAAATTACATTTGCAATTTTTCCACTATGGGGACGAACACATAGGTCGGGCTTATGTAAACATATCACCAGAATGATAGACAATTAGGAAGACAATTTATTTTGATGATCCACCCAGAAATGATGCAAGTTATAATAAAGGTCTAAAGTCTGATAAAATTATTTTAAAGCCCCTTCGTCATTTAAGATACTCTTTTTCCTCAGATAGATAAAAGTGGATGTTTGTTCATTCTTCCTACATATATATATATATAAATGTATATATATATATATATATATATATATATATATATATATATATATATATATACATTTACATTTTTTTTTACCATTTAGAAGCACAAAATCTGTAAAAATATACACCTGTTTATTATGTATGTATGTAATATTATGCCCAGTCTATATTACAGTATATTTTCATAAACTGTTTAGAAAAAGTAGCATCCAGACAAGTTCACATGGCGCCACTGAAGACAATGCAGTAGACATGCCGGGCCTTTTGGTGGCATTGTGAGATAGCTACAGAATCACACCTAAACAACTGAAAAAAATAAACACCAGGCATGCAGAGAGCCCATGCAAGGTAAAAATAGCAACACGGCACAGCCTAAATAACAACATACGATCTCTGTGTGAATGGGGCCTTTATAAATTCATACATCTTCCGATTAGACATATATACATATATACCCTGTGAAAAAGAAATGTGTACATATCTATATTTGACAATAGTTGTTGAATAAGAAGTTTAAAAAATAATGCCAGTTTAATAGATAGATGGATCCATTTAAAATTGATTGCATGTGTTTTATTTAAGATATTGGATAAGTATTTTATGATTTTCTTTTTCAATGGAACTGTTTACAGTTTACATTTAAAATGTAATCATTATTGAGTGTCTTAATAAAAAACAGGTTTTAATCAGTCATTAATATTTTGGTAATGTGCTCAAATCTCCCACAGCCAAAGGATCGTGTAGAAATGTCCCTGCTTGCTACAATTCCCAGATCTACTTGATGGCTGTAAATGATAGTGTTCAGTGTTAAAGCTAATTATTTACCAATGTTCCTATAGGCTTTGTGACTGATAGGCCCATTGTTTTCTTTCTTCTTTTGTCTCTCCTTTTTTATTATTTATTTAATGTGCCAATTACACCGACAGGCAATTGTAGGGAATTCATCTTTTTGGGGAATTTACACAGCAAACCCCATGAATAAACAATTCACATTTTCTGGGTAAATTAGTTATCATTAATTTTAAATGCTGTGTTGGGGAAATGAATTACCATAAACTTAACACGCTGAAGAAACGGGCGCCAGTGTGGATACTTTAGACACCAACAGGAAATTCACAGAGGAAGTCAGTCAACTGGCAGATGTAGCAATATCTCAATCAGGGTTTTACTGTTACCAATGGAGGGAAATGATGTCTTCAAATTTAAAGCACACTTTAAAAAATTGCAGGTCAAGGATGTACAAACTGATATATCTTAAAAGTAAACTGTATTTCTTTTTGCTTAAAAAAATATTTGAAAAGACTTTCTTTGAAATAATGAAGGTTTCACAGCATGAAAGGGAACAGCATCACTAGTTCTTAAAAAGCAATCTCATGAATTGCTCTGAAAACACATCAGCAAGAAGTGTCCAACTAAACGAAAGTTTTGAAAGAAGAGCGTTTTCCTCCAGATTAACTATCCTCAGAGACTTGCAATCCATTATCTAATTATTGCAAATTGGATAGCATCATATTGAACAGCTATTTGTTAATATTAAATTCACACTGTTGTTCTTTTGTTGTTTCTCTTGGTCACATCTATTAATTTATGTTTATTAATTTCAACTTAATCTCAATTGTTAGTGTTTGCATATCCATACTAGAAGAAACAAGAGAACAAATAAAGGTCAGTTTTTTTACTTTTCCTGCAAAGAATTTCTCATCTTGAACGTATAATGGCAGGATTTGTTTCTTTTCTTTCTTTTTTTTTTTTAATTTAGGGGCGACTTAGTCTTACACCAACAAATTTCAGAATATGACATGGTTTCCTGTTCATTTGTATTCATATGAGTTTTGCATTCTTGTTTAATTTCTTGCTGTGTATGTAAAAGGGACCGTTTCTATTTCCCTGTATTACATGTATGTTCATTTCCTAACTTACAAAACAAATGATTAAGGTCTTTCTATGCAGTATTGCTGCTTTGTCCAATCTGTATTGATATCAACAGCAGGAGTTTTTTTGTTTTTTTTTAAAGCAGTGATTTTTTTTTTCATATCTTTTCATTATTACTTTGAATCATTTGCATGCATTAGCCCACGTTGTCTTTTCTCAGGGCTGAATCCCTCTCCACTTTGACTTCTAAAAAATTTACCAGCATGCTCTGCTAATACTAAACCTTCCTCTAAAATCTTATTAGGAATCCCAAAAATAATTTCCAAATACCTACAAAAAATGTCACTCAATTCAATTTACCCTTCTTTATAATCATCACTCAGAAATTGGACTTTTATTTTTTTCTTTTTCCTCCTTTGACTTCCATTTGTTTACCAATTTTCAAAACTACATTATCTTTGTATCTTAATATACATATCTTTTTATGTGTTTAGATTTTTTGATGAACTTATGTATTATTTGGCCAACACCTTTGAAGTGTGTCATATCTTGATGAGATGATGAAATGATTATCAGGAACCATGCAAGTGACGTTTGGCATATGGACTGAATTCATCTTTATAACATCACAAGGTTTTTTCCCTATTTTCCTCTGATAAATCATGAAAAACTCTGCTTCTGCTTTTAACCTGTGACAGGTGTTTTAGTGCTGAAAAGAGGGAAATTTCTGAAGTTCCTGTGAGTTTATGGGTTAAATATATTTATTTTCTCTGACATTTTTTGATAGATCTGGTATAAAATGTAACAATCAGCCTCACGCTGTAAAGTTTTTAGTGGATTTGATTTTTATGATTGAGATCCTCATGGTTCAGTTAATATAACATTTCTCCAAAGGTGAGTAAGGTAGACATATCTTCAATGCATTTCTGTAACTGTACTTCTCATAGCCAGTCAGCCTTTGCTGGATCTCTCTTCACACTCTCGCCTTTCGTCTTCGTCTCTGGGAGTATGGGTGCATGTCAAGTGATTGTTGAATTGAAATATTGATGTGGAGTATCAAAGCGTGGCGTAGCACTCCTGTGTTTCCAGAACTAACCACGAAGCGCTTTGATCAGATACTCCTGTGATCTGACTTCTGAAGTTGTTAAGAGTGCTGGAAAACAAAATGCAAACAAACTTCAAGTGCTCTTGGTATTGATAAAAGTTTTCTTTGACAAGTGGAGATGCATGCTGTCTGCCTGCGTCTGCCCAAGACTGGAGATTTTGGGGGTTTTGTACATGCTAATGGACATGAGATGAGGGAATTATTATGGATTTCGGTGTCTCACACAGCTTACGGTGCAAATTATAGTGGATGCCTGGGAATCCACAAAGAATCAAGCAGCATTATAAAAAATATTTTAGTTATATTAATTCAGTACTAATTTCATTGTAATTTTGCATATAAAACACTGTATTTGATGCAAAGTAAGAAATATAAAAGATAAAAAGATGTAAAATGTGTTCATCAGTTTGGTGCAGATTAGCTTAGAATGTGAAAAAAATAATATTACCAGAGGAAAATTTTTAAAATGTTTAAAAGATTAAACTAAGCATCACATTGTGTTTAACTGGTTGAGCTTTGAAAATGTAATTGTGCAAGAGCCCTAGGTTATCCACTGTTTTTAAATTATTTATAAAAAGTTTGATTTTGCTCTAATATTTCCTTTTTTTCAGCCTTGCAATAGGACTTTGAAAACATTTGTCTCCTTTTGGCTCCTCCAAAGCCAATCATCATTCAAGATCCCCTTTATTTACCTCCTGGCCTAGCTTCTCTCTCCCCGCTACAAGTGAACTTACATCCACCTCTGCTCCATCTCCTCCTTCACTCTCAGACTATTCACAGTCCCATTCACCCTCTGGCTTATTCCACCACCAGTGCCGGCCCCTCATGGAAAATTACATTAATCATTTTCCATCAAAGTCTTCTGCTGGGGGCCGAGGGGCAAATAACTTTTCTCATTTATGTCATTTGCTTTTGTCTCCTTTAACCCCAGTCGGCCTCGGCAGATGGCCGCTCACACTGAGCCTTTTTCTGGTGGAGGTTTCTTCCTGCTAAAAGGGAGTTTTCCTCTCGACTGTCGCTACATGCATGCTCAGTGTGAGAAATTGCAGAGTCAATGAGTCGATGCAATCAGCTGGTTTTCCTTAGATCACATTTTGACCAATCTCCTCTGTTACCTGTTTGAATAAATTGAATGGAAAGGAATTTAAAAAAAATGTAATATCCAGTTTTATATGTGTGAGCCTCTCCACTCCTGAAAACTACAAAATTATTATTTTCAGCTTACCGGGATTTTTCTATTTATTTTGTAAACAAATGTTTTTTTGCATCAACATTTTCAATCATTATGAATCTATTTATTTTTCTTTGTAATTAAGTATTTATTATGTAGATTATTTTCTAACGATGCTTGAATCTCAAAAATAATTATTTTACAATTGTGTTATTTCTGGAAGTGTGGTATCATTTCCAAAGTTTTTGGTTTTGATCCCCCTTTTGGTGAGATGATTGTTCTAGAATATGATAGATTCTGTTGCCTGATCAAACCAAAATAACTCATACTTTGTGGATTCAGATTACTTGGTGTGTACAAAAATGACTTTTAATTGGGAGTTTATAAAAAGAAGTTTAGGCCTGATGCAGTTAGAAAAATATTTACCATTACTAAGTGGTTACTGTCAAGGCAGCTCACATTAAACAATGTGCATGCTTTTCAGAAGAGATTAGATGCGTGCAATAGTGTCCTTATTGGTCTGATGATGAATCTGTGGCTCAGCCAAAATGCCACTGCTAAAGTCCTCATTGATACAAAAAACAGCTCTATATTGAGTTAAATTAAATAAAGACTTAGATCGTTTTCAGCTGAATGAGCTACACCCTACCCCAAGTAAAACTGTGTCTGTCTGAATACCTCAAATTGTAGCAAAATGTAGCTAACGGCTGAAGCTTTTCAATATAAAGCCCAAAACATTTTTAGGTGAGGACATTTGCATGTGTGACAGAGAACATGTCGGGAAATAATTCATTTTTGTTCGACCGTGCCCCCAGTAACTAAATAGCTCCTAGTGGTCGCTAG
>NW_015150614.1:738940-802640 GCF_000732505.1 Cyprinodon variegatus
GGCTGGTTTGGTGAAAAATTTGTGCGTTTAGGCCAGGGTTAGTCTTCGTGTGGACGGGGCCTAAGTTTAAAGCTAAACCATGTAGCTAGAAACCTGTGGTTCAAGTAGATCTGCTCACCTCTGGTATGTATATACCCGTCTGAGTGTCTTTAAGAATGTGTGTGTACGAGAATGATAAAAAGAAAAAGAGTTATAAGTGAACTTTTTTATGTTTACATTTTCTTGGAGTTATTGGGTGGTAAGTTTTCAGCTGTGTAGGTAAATGACCGGTCAGGCCTAGCTCTTCAGGTGCAGCCCCCTGTCTCCACCCCTCCATACTCCGTAACCAGATTGGTTTTAATAGCAGGAATTATTCAGCTGCTGGTTTGGTTAAACGTAAAGTGCTTTGCAAACTTATCTTAGATTTAGACTAACTTTGCTGTTTCGATGAATACAGCTTTTCAGCAGCGAATGAGCAGCTTAACACTGAAGAGAACATTTCCATTTATAAAGTGCAGCAGTGATTAAAATGTAAACAGTGTAGGAGAGACATGGTGCAAAAGGCAATAATGTGGAAGGTTCAGAGCAAAATATATTTATGACTTGATTAGAGTTTTCAACAGTTTAACAGCCTTATGGCAGCAGGGAAAAAGCTGTTGCAGAAATTGCTGAACCTACATCAAATGCTGCGAAGCCTCTTCTCACAGGGCGGAAAATTTATTTTTTTAAATGCAAAATAAAATATAATAACTGCATAAAATTTGCTGTAGATCCCTGTAACTGTATTCCTGTGGTTTATATTGATATAAAAAGAACTGACCAGATTAGAATCCTAAATAGGCATCGTTCATCTGATGTCCAGCTAATTAGTCAATATCTGTGCAGATATCCAGGTATTCGATCAGTGAATCTGTCATATCTAGTTGTTTAATTTATTTGCATTCTACATTGTCTTTCTTTTAATGGCAATTTTTTTTATGTGATTATTTAATGTAATTTGTCTCTAGAACATTCTGAAAAGTCTTATGTGTGACTGGTGCTTTACAAACAGGCCACCTTTGTCTTTCTTTGAAACGGTAACCTACACAAAGACACAGTTACAGACACAGGCCCCGTCCACACGAAGACCAACCCTGGCCTAAACGCACAAATTTTTCACCAAACCAGCCTCTCATCCATACGAAGCCGGCGTTTCGGGGGTCTGTAAACGATCTTTTTTTTATTCAGCCTTCAGAGTGGGAAGATTTTGAAACGCCGTTTTCGCGTTTCCATCTTTACGCTCTAACCGCATATTTTTTTTTACACGCATGCGTCATAGCATCGCCTCTAAACACGCATGCGCGACCAGTATCACAACAACAATGGCGCCGTACTGTGTTGAATGGTTGCTGCTCATGCTACTCACCCTGCTGTCGGGCTTACAACAGAATCTTCTTCTTCTGGAATATCTCCAGGAAGAACAGAGCAATATCAACGACATAGTTCAGCACCTGAATTTGACTGAACCACGAAAATGGACCCGCAGGGCAACCATGTATAAATATTAGTGCGCATGCCCAACATTTCGTCGCCTATTTTTGCTTTGGCATGACAGCGCCGCTTACAGGCCTGGCATACATTTTGCAGCGTTTTCATGCATTCGTGTGGACGATCACATTTATTTTACGTCTCCGTCTTTACGACAAACGTTCTGGAAAATATTAGCGTTTCCTGTTCATTTTGACTTCGTGTGGACGGGGCCACAGTTTCCATCTATCCAGCTTTCCTGTAGAAAAAAGAAAGATAACATAGTGTTAAGCAAACAACACAAGAAAAGAGAGCATCTATCTGGTAGTGCCTAGTATTCGCTGGGTTATTTACAAGGCGTTAGATATTGTTCATATAGTTTTATACATTTTACAATTCTTATTTTGTTTTAAGGTGTCCATTTTACTTATGTTATGTAAATAATATACATAATGCACCAGAACTGGAGGAAGAAGATTTAAAAAGAAATTTAAATAATGTGGAAAATCCAAAGACATTTTTTTCCAAAAATTTTGACTCAGAAATGCAACTGAAAACAAACAACAATGATATAAACTTTTAAATTGCAATTCGCAAAACAACACATGTACCCCATTGGGGTACATTAAAGGGAAACTGCTAAAAACACCCTCCTTTGTTAAGCATTGTTTTGATGCACTGTAAAGTCCAGCTGTTTGTGTTGTTCTTCCTTCCAAAGAACCAGAAAATAAAAAGCAGGTAACCATGTTGATCAGCTTTAAGACTGGTTACCAGAAGAAACTAATAGTTAGCAGGAGGCTTTTACAAGCTGTCTGTCTCTCTGTCTGATCCATTAGGCCACATTTGTCACACATGGGCCATTCAGTTAGCACCGCTCTGTAAAACCAGCTTTCTCACATGGCCACCAGCACAAAGGCTGCTCTCCAACGCTGTGGCCCGTTTTCAAGTGCAGATGGCCGAGACAGCTGGGCCACTTTAGCGATCTAAGGCTTTTAAACTGCCCCCCCAGGCATTATAAAAAACTGGCTTGAGTACATTCTTATATATTCTACTTTAGGCGTTTAAGATTGCTCCTGCAACAAAAAGAGCACCTTTTGTTCACAGTGTCCAGGAACTGAAGCACTGCTTCAAACCTTTGAGAACATAATCACAGAACACCCTGCAAAGTTTTAAGATCCTTAGTTTTGTTTTCCTGGATGCATTTGCTGTCTAGAAATAGGTAGACAAGAACATCTGCATCATCTTGTTGGGATTTGGGTTTGAAGTTTTTGGTAGCCACCCAGTCCGAGTTAGTGCGCGGCACATGACGGAGCGGCTCTGATTACCAGCAGTCTCACCAGCTGTTTAATGAACACAGGGACCCCTTTCTCTGGAAATTAGTTTTCCCTTGAATACTGTGGAAGCCTTATCCAGGTCTATTTAAATGAGGTAACATGGGGAAGGTAAGCACCACCACATGAGCATTGTTTTCGCAGTTCAAAGTGAGGAGAGAGTACTTTGCACTTCAAAGACACTCTTCTGGGAGGCAATACAGTGGGGGTGGGGAGGGGTGGTGGAAAGAGGGGACAGGAAATAAGAATCAGGGTAATTAACAACTTCTGCTCAGTAATAAACCGCAGACATGGTACCCTTCTGCCTTAAGAATACACTCCTTTATTGCTGTTCTGTTTTTCTTTATTTTAAATTGCACTGATAATTTGAGTGCATTCTGAGCGAATAAAGACAAGGGCTATTCTAATAAATAGTTTTTATTGGATGAAATTGGTCAGTTTTGTATCGGTGGCCTAGAGGTTGGCCAAGGGAAGCCTCCCAATCCACCTAAAACATTTGAAATGCATCATATATTTGGGGACAAATCAATGCTAAAAATCAAATAAATATATAAGGGCTGAGTAAAACTCAAACATGTACAATTTTCTTTTTTTTTTTGAGTGTTTGCATTTAATCTCAAAAGCATATTTTAAATTCAGTTTTGTCTGGTTACACCAACCTAAAACTGTAAGGTGAAACTCCTCTTCCAGTTTAAAAGTAAAGCATTAATCATTTTATTTTTTTAAATCCTACTGTCAGGTAGCTTCTCACTCTCCTTGTAGTGTGTTTATTTAAGGATCACACACTGGAAAGCAGTGAGGAGCAGATAAGCAAAAAAGAAAGAAGGGTGATGGGGGGGGGATTTACATGAGAAACAGGTTCCCAGCCTGGATTTAACCTCTTAACATTGTAATGGTGAGCAGACTTACAGAATGAGATTAAGCCTTCCGATCTGCATTTAATGGAGCAGATCTGAAGCGGCCTCTACTTGAACTCTGAAATGTGAGAATGTCACACGGGGCGGCCTATTTGACATGTTACCTACTGGTGAGAACTCTGGGAGGCTTTGATTGAGTTTTATCAATTAGCTTTGTGAGGGGAAAATACTGTGACTTCTCTGAGAGTGTGTGAGCTTCACGTCAGCCAAACATGACCACTGTGTGTTTCCATAAGGCGCAAATAAGTTATTATGATAATCTAATTATAATGAATTCCCACCAAAACAGTCCATATATTCATTCATTGAATCATTCAGATCCTTAATAATATTAAGTCTATTTTTCTTTCCCAAAGAATACATTTAATATGGGGGGGATCTAGCTCCTGTTCCTGAATCAGAGTTATTTTGCTTGTCATCATTAGTACAAGATAAAAATACATTTCTTGTATTTTTCAGTTTTTATTGAATTCCCACCAAGGGCTTTAAGTTATATGCAAATAGTGAGCTTTTCTTTTTCACAGAGGTGGCTTTATAAATCTTAGATCTTTTAACAGAGTAAGCATTTTGACAATGAGCAATGTGCTAAATGTAGAAATGCAGGGAAAATGCAGAAATACAAACTCCACAAAATGCTGTTTTTAGTCATTTTTAGATTCTACACTCATCAAATAAACAGTACTTATCTGATTTAATAGTCTAAGAGCGTGCATACTTTTTAGTTTAGTGGGTAATTATAGATATTTTAGAGTAGAACTTATAAAACTACAAGTTTTCCTGGGGTAAGTATTCTGAAAATGAATAAAATCAATAATTGAATTTTATTTAATTTTCAAATTTATATGAGCCTTTGCTAAAATATGTACTAGTTTTACATTTTTGATGATCATATTCTAAACACATAAAACATTTTAAATATTTGGTAATATTGGTCTGTGCATTGGGGGCTCCTTCAGTAATTACATCATATTTTTTTTGCCAGTCCATCTTCCCGTTGTGAGTTAACATATAACAGAACATTCTCCCTTAAATGCATAGATGGAAAAGGTGATGTTAAAGAAAATTTGGGGTTAGTTTACTGCTTTTCAAGTTATTGTTTTGGTAAAATATGGCTTCGCAAAAAAGTCTTATTTGAAAAAAAAAATAGTATAGAGGAAAAAAATTGTTATTTCCTGATTCTTTAAAATTTCCATTTAAGTAAAAGTGTTCATTTTTAAGATGGATCTTTAGATAAAGTACATTGCTGTTTAACATTGTCTGCTTTTCAAAATTCTTTGTGGATTTTTATTTGTTACAAATGAATTCGATCTGGCTGCACCCCTGTTAGACATTATTTAAGTTTAAACCCTTTAAGAAACCTGAATACATTAGGTAAATTAGACTAACAAATTTGGACTAGTTATCTACTGTGATTATTCAGATCTGATTTATCCTTATTAGTTGAAATGAGCTGAAAAAAACAAGTTAGGCTACCGGTAGTTTAGTCCTCAAGTATAATACTTCATCAAAACATGAATACACTTTTTGAGTTTATTTTAAAAGCCATTGGGATTCATGAGTTATGAAGCTCAACTTGCCAGCAATGTAGTGTGAATATTAGTGCTTTTGCCCCTATTTAAAGATATAGTGGAGGATGTTCAAGTGGATCATCTAAATAAGTGGTCCTCCTAATTGTCAATCATTCTGGTGATATGTTTACGTAAGGCTGTGCTCTGTGTTCATCCCCATTTTCACTTACTGGTGGTGAGTCTAACATAGTGGAAAATTGCAAATCTTCTTTTGGAAAGTGAGCTTGTATGAGCGATGCATGCAGCAACTTTTGAACAGAGCATGCACGAGGAGAAATGGGCTCCAGCATGTCCTTGCACATGTTTAATAGGTGTTCCCTCTTGGGAGCGGGTACAGGGTTGTGCATGTGATTTTTTATTTTATTTCTTTTAAGTGGAGAGGGTGGGTCTTTTAAAAAATTCACCAAAATCCTCCACTATACCTTTAAGATTTTTTTTTTGGCACTAGTGGTCTTCTTTGAAGTATGATGACAGGAAACAGGGTTGAGCGAAAGCAGGGAAGACAAGTGGTGAAGGTCAACGGGCTGAAACCTTCCTTATAGCCGCTACTAAGAGTTCCAACCATTTCCATCATTTCCCCTGTGCCCATGCCATTTTTTATAAGGGTGGCCAGGCAATAACCAACGTACACTGAGGGGTGGCCGACAGCGGATCGGCACCAGAACCTCACGGTCAATCTACACTGTTCCAGCAGGAAAATTAACAAGCAAAACATCCATATTTTCTAAATAAAGACAAACTATTCTTTCCTACAGCCTTTGTTAATAAATAGACACATATATTTAAACATCCGTAATTTCCAGATAAAGGTATAGTGGATAAAACTCAGTTTTGAGTTCTGGGGCATAAGTCTTTTCTATTGTCATTACTTACCTACTTGTACCAAAAAAACATTCTGCAAAAAAATTATATTTAAAAGCACAAATATCTACATAAATTCATTATTTGATAAGTTTTTTTCTTTTTTATCTTTGATTTCACTGAAGACTTCTATTTGACTTCCAGAGACACATTATTATCTCTTTACCCAATATAACAGAATATCTGGTTCTGGAAAGAGCATGAATTCTATACTTATCATCTTTGATGTTAGTATATTGATGGGTATAATTAACCTAAACAAAATATCAAATGTTTTGAATATTCCACTTGAGAGTATTACTGCTGCCACCATCTGTATTAGAGGGGAAAAAATGGTAGGGGTGGCAAATGATTAGCTAAGGGTGGCCATGGCCACCCCTGGCCCCCCATCTAGCTCCACCCCTGTCCAAGACAAACTTTTTAAATATAGTTTAATAACATGTAGAAGGAATTTCCCTGACAAACACAACTAAAATATTTCATGCATTATTAACACCTGTAACCAGGTTAAAACACTCAATTTGCAGGCAAATTTGACTTAAGGATTAGGAGTGTTGTGAACTACAATTTAGCACATATTTCTATTTAAGTACAAGAGTCCCGACAGTTCATAAACTTGGCTAAATCTTTATAAAAAAAAAACAATTTATATGTCACTTTTTTATTATATTAATCAAAACAGGAAATAATCCACATCTTCATTATCTCTATTATACTAAAAGGATTTATGTTTATCATGTTAAAACAAGTATTTAATTTTCTTATAATATATCTACCTATATATCTTTAACTTTACATAGTAATTTGCTGGAGTAGTATGTTATTAATGCAGTGGATAATATTTAGCAATCTACAGGGTAATATTTTTATAGCGCATGCATTTCTGGGTTACTGTCCTTTTCTTTTTCAGAGGAAACTAGACACATCTAGAAGCTGCAAATACTAAGTGACAATCTTTCTATTTTGATCTTTTTTATTAGTCTTTTGTCAGAACAAACGGAGGAGGAGTCAGTTCGCAGGGTCAGCATTTGGTTGAAGTTGAGTGAAATTATGAGTAGCCCACCCCTTCACCCAGCAAGCCCCCCTCCCTCCTCCAGCTCATCCATACTCTATTGATGAGCTCGCCTGCATCACACTGGAGACCCCGTTGAGAGGATTTTTTTCTCTCTATAAAGACAAGATGCTGCTCAGACTTCTTTGAGACGTTCACACTGGATTTTACAGAGCGCACCTCTTTTAATAACATCAGCTGATTTAAACTGTCCGCGAACAGAAACACTATACAATTCTTCTGAACTTTTGAATGAATCAAAGAAGATCTATGCTTTAAAGTGCGGGAGTCCTTTAAGGTGCCGAATGCGCGCATTTTGCGCCATCTCCTTTAGTTTCAGCTTTTACGCAATCTCGGAGCAGTTTGTGCTGCAGGTGGAGGAAAGGAGCTCAAGGACAGATGGCTGCGCTCACGATACAGAGGACTGATAACTTTTTACACACATTTTTGCAGGTTTGATTCTCTTTTTATAATTTCTGTCGTGTTTTATCTAATGCTCGCTTTCCGTATAACTTCAAGTTTTACGCATAGCGAATGGATTTATGCTGCTTTCCCTTTCTTCTTTGTTAAAGTCTGATTTATTAGGAATGTAATATATATTTATAAAAAAAAAAGACAACACGAAAAAGCATAAAAGAATGGGCTGTTGAGAAACAAAAAAAAAAAAGGTTTTTAGATGATTTATACTAATGTTGCTTGTATGTGTATCACAGGATCGGACCCCCAGCTCCTCTCCAGAGGGTGCACCCAACGCCCTCTCCTTCCTGGCCACCACCTGCAGCCAGGCCTGGCAGGTGGGCGGCAATATGGGCTCTGATGGGTCACAATTTCCTTACGAAGGCACCGTCAGCTCCACATCTGGGATGTTTCAGCTCTGGAGCAATGAGATGGCCCCGAGTACGGCCCTCAGTACGCACCAGATGACCTTTACGGTGCCCAAGGTGCAGTTTCCTGGGCACATGCAGTCCGGCCTGGGTCACCCTCATCATCATCATCACCCCCATCATCACCACCACGAGCTGCCTCTGACCCCCCCAGCTGAACCCGCGTCCTCCTACTCATTTGAACTGTCCCCTGTTAAAGTGCTGTCTTCGCAGCCTCAATCCAACACTTATTACCCTCAGCACAACAGCGTTGGACAAAACTTCCCAAGCTTTCTGCAGAATCCTACCGCCAGGCATCACCTGTCAGGCGGCCACGTGGAGGACGGCCAGCAGTGGTGGAGCCTCCCTCAGACCAACAGCGCCCCAGCCAACCACCCCTTCACCCTGGGCAGGCAGCTCGTTTTGGGCCACCAGCCGCAGATAGCCGCTCTCCTCCAGGGCACCTCCAAGGGTTTGCTGAGCTCCACGCGTCGCTGCCGGCGATGCAAATGCCCAAACTGCCAGACAAACGGCGGGGGGTTGGAGTTCGGTAAGAAGAGGCTGCACATCTGCCACATCCCGGAGTGTGGGAAAGTGTACAAGAAGACGTCCCACCTGAAGGCGCACCTGCGCTGGCACGCTGGGGAGAGGCCCTTCATCTGCAACTGGCTCTTCTGCGGAAAGAGCTTCACGCGCTCGGACGAGCTGCAGCGGCACCTCAGGACGCACACCGGGGAGAAGAGGTTTGGGTGCCAGCAGTGTGGCAAGAGGTTCATGCGGAGCGACCACCTTTCAAAACACGTAAAAACCCACCAGAGCAGGAAGGGTCGGTCAGGGCAGCCCTCACAGGGCATAGATCCGATGCTCACCAGCATTAAAAGAGAGTAATCTGCTTCATTTAGATAAAAATAAAGCCACAAAAACAAACTTTTGGAATCCAGTTCCAGATGTTGCACTACAGGGTAAGCATTCCCTGGATGTCCATTATTAGCAGAATACTCCCTTTAGACTAATCTGGAAACTTGAAACGAATATTAAATAAAAATCTGTGTTTAAGGGGTTTTCCCATTCATTATGTGAAACTTATTTAAAATTCAACTGGTGTGAAAAGTCTATTTTTTCACCTTATGTAAATATTTGATTTTGTTAGAGTTAATGAAAAAAGTGACAGGGTTCTTCCTTAACGTGATTTCTAAATGTATTAGCTGAAAAATAATTATTCCCTCTAAAAATCAAATAAATAAAAGAATTGCACAAATCATGCTGGTGATAACTTCCATTTTGATTACGGATTTGAGCGATTGGTGTGTGTTTGGACATTTAAACTTTTTTATTTACATATTTATCTGCTCCTTGGAGGCAATGCAATATCATGTTCTGCAGACCAAACCTTTTAAAGTTAAAAAATGTTTGTAAATTATGTGTAAATATTCTGAACAGTTTTATTTGGGTTTTGTTCAAAATGTAAATTCTAATAAACACTGTCATGAAAACTTTTTTAAAAACTTCTTATTGAATATTTTCTCATTTTGTAGAGTTTAACTTTCTCACCAGCTGATTCCTTCTGGAGGGGTTTTATTAAAATGTTAATTTGATTGCTTCCAGAATTTAAATGCTGTCCATTGTGATGCTGCTGTAAAAGGAAGAGGCTCTTAAAAAAAAAAAGACCTAACATCTTGGGGCAGTTCAAAGATTTTCACACCTCAAAGTAAATACTCATCCCATTGATGGGCCGTTTGTGCCACCCGCCGCAATCAAGTTCACAGTCATGCGGCTTTTTAATGTGTGTTTTCTTTTTCTCAGTAGATAGGATTGAGTCAACAGCTGCATCACAGGGGCAGTGGGGAGGAATTCCCTGTGAATGGGACCCCTGTTGCCGAGACCCCTCCATGGTGACAGGAACTCCCTTTGATTTTGCACCCTTGTGAAAGTTAATACCCCCACACCCTTCTCCCACCCAAGACCTCCATATATCACAGCCGTGTTACGATGGGTCCCGCTTTTACTGCCCAGAATGAGGCTTTATTCAGGAGGCCAGCCAACCAGATGTCTGCTTATCCAGGGGTTTCTTTTCTTTGTTTCAACTTCCTCTGATGGGAAACTAAAACAAGTGAAATTCTTTGTCTTTGTCGGAGGTCCCACAGTGGAAGCAACATTTTTTTTTACTTTAACCCTGTCATCAGTTTTCTTTGTATTCTATGAGAGTGAGGGTACATTTCTAAAGCGGAGACTCTAAGGCAAAGCCAGATGCATAAAAATCTATCCCAATAAATGGCCTCTCAGTTTTAAAATTTTAAACTTTTTATATCAGTGAAACTTATCTAACTAAAAGTCAGATTTACGACTGGAATTTTGTTGTGTACACCTAGAGTATACCTAGTTTAATTCAATTATCCAACTTAAACCTGTTTGTGCTTAAATTGATCAGCTAACTGCACTGCAAAACCATCTAGAAATAAGTAAAACTTTCATAAATTAAGTGTATTTACCCTTAATTTGAGTAGGTAAATGAGATGATGAGTATTTTTACTCTTAAAATAAGATAATATGCTCTTGAAATAAGACAAAGCAATTGTGTTTTCTTATTTTAAATGTAAATTGTCTTGTTCCATTGGCAATATGTCTCTTTTACCTCCTTAATTCAAGAGCAAACACACTTATTTTAAGAAAAAAATGAGTTATCTAGATTTTGTTTTTTTTCCAGTGTGTAAGTCAATTTCACTCTCGGTCTCTGAAAATTTGTACAGCAGAACTTAATTTTCAGGAGCTATTTTTGATACCTACTGTAGCTGTTTCTTGTTGTTATTTTTAGTTTGTTCCAAAACTACAGTGTTTATCTAGATACCAGCTACATCTACCTTAAGAAGTAGACTTTGCCTGCAAAAAAGTGACAAAAACACACAAAGATAAAACCCGATAAAACAGAGGAACCATAAGTGATAAAACTTAATGTCCTACTACCATAAAGGTAAAGAAGAAGGAGTGAAAAAGTAGCCCGAATGCAGGAAAACTCAGAAATGATAACTGAGGCATTGGTATGAAAGTCGACGAGGCAGTCCATAGAAATGCCATAGAGGAGCAAAATATTTTAAAATCTGCAATAATTTAAGTAACTTGTGAAACACAGTGTTTGTTTTTTTTTTCATTTTTGTTTGTGTTTGCTTATGTGTGTTAAGAGAGGCTTTAATAACCTAACCACACTAATTGTAGCTGGTAATATGAGTATAGATTTCCATATGAAGCAGCCAGCAGGGGAGGTATAAAAAATTTCCCACTTTGAGAAAAGGTTTTAATTATTTTAAGTTTTTGGATATAGTTTGCAGCAGAATACCATCTGTCCAAAATGTTTTTCAGTTACCCGACTTCATGTATACAGTGTCATTGTCTCCTCACTGTGAGCTGCATCCTTTCCCACAGGATTGTTGGTGAGATATAGGAATATGCGGAAACAGATATCCACCTGCCCCACCTAACGCAGCACATGTGATTAAAAACTCTGCAGTCAGACCAAAACAACAACCAGATCATTTTAAAGCAGATTTGAAAGTCAAGTAATGTCTATCCAAACTATGTGGATGGAAATTCCATTTACAAAAAAAATAAATGAAAATCACAGCTGATTGACAACATTTTTATACCTATGCAGCGTGACCTAATGAAAAAGTGTTTTATAAGAAACTTTAACATCGTCTGCCAACTGAAAGGTCTAGGTTTGCTGCTCTTTAGCACCTAGAACAGACGTCCAGCAGCTGAAGACGCTCCAGTGATCCTGCAGCATTTAAAGTTATAACCTGCCGTTGTTGTTGCTGATGTAAATCTGAGTACATGTATATATATATTTTTTTTTTTTATTAAAAAGTAAGACCATAAAACAAAGAGTGGATGGATTTAAATATTGAAGCCAAGTTAGAAACACTACTTAAAGGAATATCAAATATTTCTGCATTAATTGTGGAAAATCTTAGTGATACAAACGTTTTCAGTCTATAAATGGATTTCATTGTGATTTTATGTCAACTAAACTTAATGAAATTCAATTTGATTCAATTCAATGAATTCATATAGCTCCAATTCACAACACATGTCATCTCAAGGCACTTTCCAGTTCACCAGATCATACAGTCAAATTGATTCAAAGTTTTCTATCTAAGGAAAACCAGTTGATTGCATCGCCTCATTAACTCAAAGGCAATCCATCACACCAAGCATGCTTGTAGCGACAGTGGGGAGGAAAAAAACTCCCTTTTAACAGGAAGAAACCTCCAGCAGAACCAGGCTCAGTGTGAGCGGCCATCTGCTTAGGCCGACTAGGGTTCAAGGAGACAGAAGCAGAGACATAGAAAAAGAAGCAGAGATAAAAAGCCGGCCCCATCGAGGAAACACACAGCCAGGCAGACGAACTCCGAGCCAGCTCCCATGTCAGAGGATGAAGAGAAAAGATCCAACCAGTCACAGTCTAAGAAACAGGTCCACACTGAAAAATAGGCCAATCTCCAACATCTATGAATAAAGGTGTTGATGGCAGGAGCACAGCTGATATACGGCATTTCTCTCCAGGAAGGTGTCACAGCCAGACAGCAAAATACTTGTTGATAACTAAGGGGAATTAAATGTTCTGAATCAATAAAGTATTTAATCAAATCTTTCATAAAAGTTCAGCATTTCAGATTTTATCTTGTTTCATCTCCTGCCAGGAAACACAGAGTTCTGCAACAAAGAGATGCATTTAAGGTTTGTAACACTCATACTTCCCACACAATTTAGACTTTAAGTAAATTAGTTTTACTTTTTTCAGTCTACGTGGCTGAATAACACTTAAGTTTTATATATCAACAAAAAAGAGTAATAAATTCAGACTAATCGATTACTATAACTATAATCCTATTTCACTAAAGAAATTATGGATCCATTTAATTGTATTGTTAGTTGCTTTTAAATATGTAATATAAATATTTATTTCAGTTATTTATTTATCAATCCAGCAAAAGGATTGGATTCTTTTTAAAATACTTTAAACTCTTTCACTGTAGTTTTTGAGTCCTTCAGATATGCTTTTAATTAAAGTCTTTTACTTTTGCATAGTTTAGCTGCCATAATCCTAAAGGAACACTGTGTAATAATTACGGGATTATCTGACATAAATGGCATATATTAGTTAGATGTATTTATTATCAGCTGTAAACTGAAAGTCTCAATCTTTGTGTTTGCCTTGCCTTAGAAATGAATCTTTATAATTACATAGGAGTGTGTTTGCATTTGTGGTGACAGACATCTTTTGGGCTACGGCATCATAGAGCTGACAAACTAGTGACTGTAGAGATCACCATTATACTTACACACATATATTTAAAGCTACAATGTATAGCTTTAAATACGTGTGCAACCTTATTCAAAAAAAATCCTGATTAGAACGGTCCTAGTCATATTCAGTAAACTAGAAAATGCCTTATTCTGCTTTTTTAAATTAATTTGCTATTTTGAAAAGAGCTGCCTTAAAGTCATTATTAAACATACAAACATACAGAAACACGAGACCTTTTTTAATTGCTGTAATGCAATATTCTCCTCCTTAATAAAATGTTTTTATGTAAGCCATAAGAAGAAAATAAATAACAGAAATAAAGATGTAAAAACATCAGTCTGCATGTAATTGATCCATATAATGTAATCACTATTTCAACAGTGAATGGAGTTACTGTGGTAAAGGAACTTTTCAATAATATTGATTGACTATGATTGAGTATATTACATGAGTGTTTGCATAAGATGGTAAGATTATTCAAGCATGTAGGGATGGTGCTGAAACAGAAGGATTTATGTCTAACAGTTCCTAATTCTCTTTCATCAGCACATCCTGCACCAAATGGTCTGGATATTTACTTTCTAATTAATTTATAGTTTATTATTAAATAGGAACATAAAAGTTGTTGCAAAACAACATCTTCATACTCTAGTTTTTAGGGAGAGAATCTAGAGAAATTAGAAACATGAACACAAACACAATGATTAGTTTCAAAAAGACAACTTTTATTTTATATGATACATCTCTGTCTAGTTGCTCAAATGTGACATTAACCAGCGTTTTTCCGGTGTTATATCCTCTACTGTTGGTTCACTGTGGAGGTATTCCTTTGTGTGTTTCATGCAAAACTGCTTGATCACTCATTCCATGAGAATTCAGTAAAATGACCTGCAGTTAAATGTATTACCGTAATTATCCCAGATTTCAATTTTTACCCTAGTAAAAGGTGGATTTGTTCTCTTTGGAAAGGTTTCCAAGCATCATTTTCAATGTGAGCTCTGAAATTTGAGGCCTTTTGATCTTTGGTGCAGCTGTATGATCAAACTGAACTGGAGGTAAAGGTCTTTTGAGGACCTCTAGTGGCCACATGTAAAGAAGCCATTCTACACTCCTAACTTGTTATTGAAATCCTAACAGAAATTACATTTGAGAGGTTTTGAGTGAGCGATGGCAAACTGAACAGGGGTTGAAAAATCAAAGAGTTGAGCTACAGTCGTTTTTGGCACTTTTTAGGAAGAAGAATATGCAAACAACCAGCTGAATTCATGAGAGTTCTGGGTTATACCCGATCCTTTAAGTAGCAGTACTAACTGTATGTTTGCTTTATGGTATGTACAGTATATGATTCATTAGGGAAAGAGTTATAGAATGTCACAGAGCCTTGACATGATAACAAGTAACTCATAATACAACTTATATTAGTTTAAATCAATCCATTTTTCAAGGATCACAACAGATTCTTGTAATGGGACGTTGTGCCATTCAGTGACCTAGGAGATGTTGCATGCAACGCTTTGGGTGAGTCTCTTTAAATGCATTTTCAGCTCCACTGCAGTTGTCAAAAGAGGGAAAAAGAACTAGGAGGTGACGTCATACCCACAGAAAAACCTCCAGGGGGTTCCTTCATGCCTTCCTGTCCAGATCAAAGGGAGGCCGGTCAAACAGAATATCAGAGCACGCTTGGTGCCCCTCAACACTGTTGTAATAAAGAAAGTTCCTTACTTTTGAATGAAAATTGAGCAAATAAAGTTCTTGTGATGCCCACATCAAATGTTCCTCCTTTCCCCTTCTTGTCAACATAAAAAGCATACTCAGGTGTCAGCAGGGGGGGGTTAAAAACATACTGTGTATGTCTTCATTGCAGGGCATCAGAATGAAACTTAAAGGGAACAAGGAGTCTCTCCTTGCCCGCTTTCATGCATACTAACTCATCCACAAGTCATTGCACAAACACACATTTACACTTAGCTCCAGTGATTGCCCCAATTAGGAATGGAATCATCCAAGATTTAACTCCATCCCTTTCAAAGAGAGGAATACAAACTCTTCAAAAAAAAAAGTAGAAAGCAGAAATTGTCATATCATGGAGTGTTTTCTCATTCTGAGCCCAACAGCATCCCGCTGGGTGCTCTTGGTGTTCACTGGAGGTGATCAAGGCCACATCACCTCCCTTTTAAGTGGTTCTCAAAAAGGGAACCAAGCAGTTTTTTTATATATATATATATATCTTGGGGTTTTTTTTCAGCTTATGGTTCCTCCATACTTCAGGTTCTTTAAAAGTCCCAAAAAACATACACCACAGCCTTGCCTAAACAAACAGTGCACAAGTGGTGTCTTCACGGGTGGAGCATTAGCCACTGTCCTCCTGACGCAGGAGAGTTCAAAGGTCGTCTTCTGCTAGCTGGGCTAGGTTACTGGGGCGCCGACCAGCTGAGGGGCCCGGTAGAGCAGCCTGGGTCACCACATCAGAAGTGGAACCTCTGCGGAAGCCCTCTCCTGCTCTCTGCTGGAAAAGAATGGAACTCTGATCAATGCAATGAACAACACTCTCATAGACAACAGTCTATGAGAGATCAGATTTTTTATTCTTTTACAACACATCTATAAATCCTTCCTAATTTATGCAGGTAAATGAAAGTGTTAAAACTCTGTGCATGTAAAAGGTTTTACTTTGCATACGTAAGGCAATCAGGAAAAGTATTTAAACCACTTAAATGTTTTGAATAATGGTGATTTAATACCATGTACAGTACTTTTGTGTATTTTAATGGGATATTGAACTTTACAATTGAACGGATATAAACTTTGGTCTTATAATCTTTATTGAGTTAATGCAAATCTGAAAACTGCAGTATCAATAAGACTACCTAACCTGACTCCGCCAGATGGATTTGCTCTGCATATCCATCTGGAAACCTTCGGTTGAAGTAATTTTGGGAAGGGGGGGAAATACTGGTTAGCTGATTGGCCTATGTTGGTGATAGACGGGCAAAATAAACCAATCAGATCAACGAAGCATATGACGTACTAACAGCCAGGCTACTCTTGCCGAAACCAGTCGGGAGAAGAGCAAAAACATCTTTTCCTCTGAGAAAAGCCTCAAGAGCAGTGTTTTGCTCTTCTTTCAGTGAAGAAATACTCAGTAATTCCGATAAAACTTGCTCGATAGCCACGCTAACGCTAGTTTCATCGGCTGAAGCCGCCATGTTCTTTAGACTGAACTGTCGCGCTTCTCGTTGCGTCACACCTCAACCCGCCTCAAAGCCAACGCTGATTGGACGTTCGTTTGGTGAACGGCTCCAAATTTTCTTCAACGGAGAGTCTCCAGACTGATTAGCGAGTGAAATCTTGAAAGCTCGCAAGATCAGGATGGTCTCACGAGGCTAAAGACTACCGCCCTTGCAACTGATTATAGAGTACATCTGCTAATACAATTTAATGTCAGTACAATATAGTTATTCTGTGAAGTTGAAGTGAATATACCCCATCATAAAGACAGGGGGACACAACAAAAAGCTCACAGGTACAGTTGCGGAGGGGTTTAAAGCAGGTTTTTTTTTTGTTATAAAACAATATTTTGAGTTTTAAATGTCTCACCCAGCACCTTTCAAGTGCACTAATGCACTTGAAGTGGCCACTTACCTAAATCAAGAGGCCTATGGAGACTCTAGAGAACAACTTTTAGTGGTGGACTTTACAGCTCTAGGCCCGTATCCACAAAGATCCTCAGAATCCTCTAAAATAGCTTAAGATTGTTTCAGCTAGCTTCTGAGAGCAACTACGAGAGAGGAGGCAACATTTTAAACAGAAATTTTAATTTTGTGACACTATCTTCCAAGAGCTGTGATTGGTTAATAGGCAACACCAAGAAAAAAAAACACAAAAAGGCATTTGCGGAGATCACTGCAGATGAAATAAGAGATTATAATTAGACAGGATTATGAAATGTGTGACATAATCAAATTTAGCAAAATATAATTAATTCTCACACTGCATCACTGTGTTTAAATATACACAATTTATATCCTTTTTTTATGTGCTTATTGCTATGTTTACTCATCATGCTGGTCATTTAGCTTTTATTACTGGATAATGCTGTACACTCAGTGCCTGGTTGTATAAAGCTGTTTAATTTAACCTTTATTTACATTAAATGTAAATAAAGGTTGAAAGTAAACTGGACAGAAGAACAGCACCTGCTCCTACTGGAGAGGAGAACAAAGCAGTATTGAAAGGCAAATTTCCTTCTGGGATCAGAGAGCAACAAAGAGGCTGACTGGGAAATGCATCACTGAATGCCTTTCTCTTTGCATTTCAGAGCATCCTGGAATGTTATTCACCTTATTTACACCCCTTTCTGTGTATATAGAGTGTATATTATTGTACTTTATTTTGGCTAGATTTTCTGTTTATCTTTATATTTTCTAAAACTTTTTTCATTTTTTTCAAATGCTATTTCATGGAGAACATACACATATTTAAATGTATCTTCTTTTTTTATGACATCACAAGAAGCTACTTTTAGTCCTAGGATCCTTTATTTGTACCAGCCCTGGGGTCCCAATTATTAAATATTGCATAGAATCCATACTAAAAATGTACCAAACACTGGATAATGGAATAAGCCATGAAAATATCCTGATTTATAAAAACATGAGCACAAACAAAACCAAACAATTTTCCTTTTTAAGATCAACGGCTGCATCAAAGACTCCACCTCCTGTTCAGCCCTCTTCACCCCCACGTTCAACCATAAGAGGTCCATGCAAGGCACTTCATGAATGTCACTGTGCATTTGAATAAGCCAGCTGATCAATGTTATTTATTTATTTACTAATGGCAACCACAGCAAAGAGAGCAAGAAAAAGCACAGTTTAACTTAGGTGTTGGTGAGTGAGGTGGAAAGTCTGAAAAAAATATATTGCGTAAATAAAAGAAGTACTATTAATGAGACCCAAAGAGTCTGATCTATGGACTAATCATATTAACAGGGACATCTAGGCGGCATTACCTTTATCTCTGACGGTGATATCTAAGCTTTATGGATACACTCAGAATTATTTCGTTCCCTTAAGCTGCTTTAGGCAGAGAGTCGATTAATTGTTGGCAATGTTTAACATCTGTGGGAGAATTATCACTGGTAATAGCCGACAAGAGCCAACAGCTGTTAACTGAAACGAAAATCTAGGTAAATAGCAAATAAGATTTAATTTGGGTAAAAATGGCAGCTTTTCTGGGACATCATTTTATTTAGATGTTTCCTAATTCATGGATTATTTAGAGTCTTTAATAAAATGACTGCGGCATGAAGCCTTGTCCATTTTTCATCCATATCAAACATTAGTCCTACCTTTAATTCAATTATATATTATACACCACAGGTTGTTTATTGATATTTAATTGTGTTTCATTAGAACCGATCACCCAGCTACCATTGTTTTACATTAGAGTTGTTAGTTTATCACCTGTGATGAACAGGGACAGCATGGGTCTAGCAGGTATGTCCCTCCAATCCTTTCAGAACATAGATACAACAGCAATGCTGTTTGGAGTCTGATCAGCTGATAAATCAGTCACCATTCTGGGTCAGTAAATATTGTTAATCATTGAAAATGATCGTTTTTCTCTAAAGTCTCTAGCATAGTCACAGCTTCCATCATACACCATCATATGTTATTGTTTAGGTGTTTTTTTAAATCTTTACAGCAACCTTTTAAAATCCTCACATCTTCTAATAGATATGTTAATCTGTGGAAGTCCCCTCATTGATCACCAAGGTGAGAAATGTGATGTGAGGAAATGGTAATATGTTGTGTGGACTTTCATTTTGAAATCAAGCTGGTGTATGAACCTTTGTTTTGAAATTTATGACTGTGGTTTCAGATCCGATAAAGTCGATGCATGATAAAGGCTTAATCCGAAGGGAAATTAAATGTCTGAGGGAATTATGATGCACTCTGGCTTAGGTTCCTGCCTCAGTCACCATAAGTGACACCAGTTTCCCTGTCTCCAAAATTTGTGTTCCCCTATGGATGGTCGGAGTGGCTTGAGGAGCTGAATATTTTCACTCCAATACTGTTTTTTGTAGATCACAGCCTTTGTGTGGAAGTTTGCCTACACAATTTTCAAGTCACTTTTTTGTGCATACACTCGCTTTATAAAGGAAGCTCCTGCTCTTATTGGGAAGGTGTAAACAGCAATGTTTTTAAAAGAAAAACGTAGGAAGTTCTGTTTGCAGACGTAATGAGAGAGAAAGGCCTTTTGTTCTGATGAGACCAAATAAACTGAAAATCCACTTTTTGCATGTGAAAAACTGATGGAGAATACACACTTTAGATATTTTTTTCTGATTCTGGTCTATTGAGTGAAACTTAAAAAACATTATCTTCAACTATACAATACAGTGCCTCCGATGGTCTTATATTTCCAGTAAAATTTTATTACATTTTTTTTTTTCTTTAAAGTGACACAATGTAAGAAAGTTCATTGTTTTTTAATATCCCAATCATTGCAGTTGCTCATATTGCATCATTAGACTAGGAAACAATTATGTGCATTTGATAGGCATCTCTCTGCCTTCCCTGTCTGGCGCAGGCCTACTTCCTGTTTAGTTATAACTTATCTGTTAGCCAAATGACAAAAAGAGGTCTTCCTGATGATTACATAAACAAATTCACAAAATTCTACTTTTGACAGACAAGATTCCTCTAAAATTATCCATTTAGTTTTATTTTAATAAATGGTCTTCTTACTCAGTCTATCTGTTTCCTGTTTTATCTATGATAGATTAGGATTATGCCCATTTCCTCCATAAGGGGGGGATGTTACTCTCCTTATTAAATGAAAAGATTCCTTGAGACATGTGTGTATATATAAAGTGTTGCAGTTTAATTTGTTGTTAGATGCGGCAAAATGGTCTGTAATTATTTCCCCAGTGGCTTGTTTTTCTCTGGTCTGCAATCTGCAGCTTGCTTGTCATCCTTCTTGTTGACTCAATAGCACAATATTTGAAATTATGCACCAAACTATTGCTTATGCTTTACCTGTGCACACTGTGTGGCCGGAGTGTAAAGCCCGTTTGATACAGCTGGACAGGTTGGCTGATCAGAGAGACCCAGTCGGACATGTGATGGTGAAGCAGTATGGGAGTCAGCAGAGCATGGCTGCACCACAATGGCCTGCAGATGTGGGCAAGAAAAAGTAAATCAGTCAGTACTGAAAGATATTAATCAAATCCAGCTTTTTTCCAGCTATATTTAAATTCTTAACATCCCCCTTCCACTTATGGAGGACCTGTGCATCAACCTAATCTATCAGAGATAAAACAGACTAAAGATCATTAATAAAAATAAAAATAAGTGATTAATTTAAAACAAATCCTGGCAGTCAAAAGCAGACTTTTGTGAATCTATTCATCAGGAAGACCTCCCTTTGTCATCCTCATGTTAACAGATAAGTTTCTAGAATAGTATGCACTGAAAAACTGGGCTGAAAAGGGGAACACCAGTGGTACTGCACACATGAGCACTACAGCTTAAGATACCTACACCCCTCAATGAGAAGGTCTCATTCGGCCCTTGGCTCTGGCTTTGGCTCGGCAAGTAGAGCGCCGGCAGAGAGGTGTTGTGAGAGTGGAGGGAGGGCAGCTTATGGCGGTCAATGGAGGCAGATGAGTGGGGCCGCAAGGCACTGGCAGCAGACAGAGGGGGCCTCATGCTGCGGCCCAGGCTATTGGACTTGCTCTCTCGTCGCTGATATTCGATTGGTGATTGTAAGGCTGAGAGAAAAATGAAAAAGGAGGAACTTTAGACACATTTCTGCAAGTGTGTAAAAGAGCATTTTATGAAATGTATGCATCGTTATGGTTTTGCCCCATTAGTTTAATTATGTGGCAAGGTCTTTTTTCCTGTTCTTGTTGATGTAACAGTGTTATGACATGTAGTAATCCATTATTTATAGGTTTGGAGCAACACACAGAGGCTCATTGATGTTAGCATCCCATACAAAATAAACAATTCTAGTGTGTTATTAACCGTTTATTAAATGTTTGATAATCTCTTACATAAGTTGGCAATGACTAAAAAGATGCTTATATTTTATTTTATCCATATCTATAAACCACTAACATTTTATATATTTATCTCCTTTTGCAAACTGTATGATACAAGTCTAAAAACTCTCATAGCTTATTTACTAAAATATTTTACGTCTGGAGACTTATTAAACTTTACACACAGAGTGTTTAATGACTTATGTTTAGAAAGAATATGTTTAACAAAAAGCTTTCCTTAAAGTGGGCATTACTCCCTTACAGGCGCAGAGCATGACTAAAATTCTGAATTATTTTTCAATGCATTTTCAGTCTGAGTTCAATGTCAGGTCATACAAAAAATGATCCAGAAATGTATCGCTGCTAAAACTGATAATCCCTAATGGGAAATTTGCTTTGCAAACAGCAGTCCCAATAAAATGGCAGCTCAGCCAACCATTTTATTATCACACCAAGCTCAAGGCTTCAACCCCTTTACCACACAGTGTAACAATGGTCATTTTGGTCAGACCACAGGTCATGTCTGCTAAAAATTATGCACTTTGTTTAGGCATGCATCTAGGAGTGAATTTCTGATCTGCAACATGGCCTTTTGTATTTTACATTTATTTCTTACCAACTGCAGTCAACATTTTCATGAGATTTTGGGTTTTTTTTGCATTTGTTCTGGGTTTAATGCCAAAATTTTTGTTCTGCAAAATATTCATCTGCAGGACCAAAACCATTATATCATCCCAGGACATTTCCACAGAATCGACATTTGTATGAATAATCATTTAAACAAATAAACTTCATGCAATTTGATGTTGTGCCCAAAGATCAACCTCACTTGAAAAGGTCTACTGTTCTCTTTCAGATACTTTCAAACATATTTTCTATGTTTTAAAAGATGAGATGTATCTTAAAATACCTTTTGATGCACTTCAACCTAACCCAAATTTCAGAAACTAAAATGCTATAACATCTTCTCCTAAGATTTTACAGACTGTTGAAACGTCAAGCAATCTTTCTGATGTAACTTCTCTATATGTTGGCATTAAGCAAATAAATAACTTATCTTAAACAAGAAAAGTAAGAATGTTTTAATGTCAGAACATGAGAAAAAGTAGGCATCTTTTGATACAGCAGGTTTTTAATTGAATCTGTTGAATAAAATCTAATGGCATGCTCAAAGATTGGTGGAAAAAAAACACCATTTATGAATCTTAGAAATACCGGACATCGTTTTAATCATGTCGGATCATACCATTAAGGAAGTTGCGCTGACTCTCCAGGATTTGAACCACATCATTAACCCAAGCTCTGCAGATCTCTGGAGAGGAGCCCTGCAGCTGGTATCTCACCACACTCCCATCCGAGTTTCGTGAGGTCAGTACAAAACGTGCATCATCACCATCCACAGTGGGCTCCACCCCCAGGCAGCTAACCTGCAAAACATCACAATCTTACTACCACCTGGGAGAAAAACATCCTGGTGATTAGCTTGGTAAATTCTCTGAGGAGATCACAGCGGGTAGTTACATAACACGTTAATTTAGAATTAGTGTTATGCAGATCTGTTGTGTAACTCACAACTTGGGTGGGTGGTTAGATATTTTTTACTATTTCTTCACACACCTTGATGCTGCTTTTAAAGATGTATCCAGGTATGGAGAAGCCTTTTTTTCTGTCGATGGGTTCGCTAAAGATAACCAACTGCTCAAACAGGAATACTCGTCTCTCCTTGGCTCGAGACAGAAAGCCACTGTCCTGCTCTGTGACGGTGAAGGTGTCCTGCTGCAGCAGCTTTCCCTGGGCTGTGATCTTTCCCTGGCACACAGACATGAAAAACAGATGAAGCCTGATGCTTCTCCTCTACCTTATGCAGTTGAAAAGCTGCAGTGAATACATACCTCAAAGCCTTGCAATCTACCCACATTCATCATGTCATTGCAACGTTTTGGCACGAAGCACATCACTTCAACTGCTTTCTGTTAGCATGACAAAGATTCACTTTATTTACACGGACGCTCACATTCAAAGGTATCTTTAAAGCAGAAATGTTTCCACCAGGACACCCACCTCCAACTCTTCAGTGTCCATCCCAGCTTTGGTGTAATATTTCAAAAAGTCCTGTAGAAAATAAACACAGCATGGTAACCAGAGCATTCCAGGTTTATTACTCAGAGTGAGGTGAGGACATCTGGTGCTCTGCTTATGGGTTTTTAATTCATTCATTCATTAGAGTGCTAAAAAGAAAAGTAGAAGGAATTTTACACAACTGACCAGAATTTTACAATTACCTTCAAAGACATTTATGTGTTTGTGTTTAAGTCTTCTGGCAGGGAGAGAATCTCATTCTCTAATTTGCTTCTTCCTCTGTTAGCGGAAAGCAGCCTGACAGACAATATGTTCAGTATGTGTCTTGATGATTTAAGCACATGATGTTTACATAAGCCCCTATGCCACAGCTGTGTGTATTTCTGACAGCTGCCCATTGCATGTGTTTGGGTTGTTGGTGTGTGGTCGGCAGCAAAGAAACGCGTCATTTGTTACCTTGAGCAAAAGCTGGTACTTCATAATCCGCTGCACAGGTTTGATGAGCAGGTCATTGAGCTGCAACCTGTGTCCCAGCTGCTGTCGGAGCTCCTGGATGAAAAAAAGGGGAGAAAACAGAAGCAATCGTCATGTCAGCAACATTTCAAATTGACAGCCAATACAATCGAATTAAATCTAAAGTGATTAAAGTCAGATTGTGAGAACGAAGTGGCAGACCGAAATGGATTGAGGGGTTATTAAAGCACAGCGCAGACATCGATACACGTTAAACATTAGGGAACATGGGACAGATGGGCTCAAGGTGGGCTTGGAGAAAACATCAGCCACAGATTTAACTGTTTAGTATTCCGTTAAAGGATTTGGCATTTCTCACCTCAAAGTAGGTCTCAATATACTCTGAGACAATATGTTCCGACTTTGGCTTGTTTTGACAGTACACTACATACATGTGAAGACGTCTCTCCTGGAAACCAAGACAAGACACATTTAATATCAATCCAGTGGGCTTTTGGAACAAATTAGTAAATACTACAATTGCCTTTTAAACTATAACTACATAACAAATACATCTAAAAACAAATTGCACACATTATTATCACATATTGGAATATCTAAGATGTATGTTCAATTGCATTCAATTAAAAAGCATTTTGTAAAAGAATCACATCCTTTCATGCATATGTACATTCATCCATTCATTGTTATTCATGTGAATAATAACAGTCCAGGCAAAGCTTCAGCAAATAACATAATGCGATTAAGTGCTGAATTTTATCTGGTAACTGCAATGATATTTTCACAACTTTACCAGACGTTTTCATAGATTTTGTTTCAGTGCTGCATATGTGGACCATTTACAGAGTCTCCAACAGCACTATGATACCAATTCTATTCGCTTCAGTTCAGGTCGTCTCAACTTTACACCAGTGGTTTTCCATTACATTTAAGTATTGCAGCAATGTGTCTGGGGTCATCCTAGCAAGGTGTCCTCACTGTCTTCATGGGATGCAAACATAAGAAACAACTTCTGCACAGTTTGTAGCTTTTAGTCCGAATAAAAAGGAGGGAGCCAAAAAAGGCAAGTTAAAGCAAGGCAAGGCACTCTGAAAAAGTAGCGGAGAGAGAGTGTAGCCATGGAGCAGCATCAGATTGAAGGATATGATCAACAGGACAAATGAGGATAAGCTACAGGCTACCTAATGCTGGGTTACTTTAGTTTTCATCTACAGAAAAATCCAGCTATACAGCAATCAAACAGTAATGTCAAGTTATTATATTTATGTTTTTGATTTGCATGTACATAAAGGGAACTCCTTAGGGTATCAGTGTGGACAAATCTTCTGACATGGTGTTTTCAGCATGACGTAGTGCAGTTGAAACTGCAGCCAAAAAGATGGGGAAAAATGTTTATCTGTGACCATTGCTAATTGCTTATTGTAGAATTTGCTGGTCACTTTTCCAAACAGGAGATAAAAACAGGGTGTAATATAGAATCTTAACATTTGAAACAAAAATGGAACTTTTTTGCAATAGTAACGAAATGATGTGGTTTGCTTCTTGACATTACGAGGGAAGATTTAAAAAAGGGGGGGGGGGTTCACCCTGAGTTTTTGTTGATGTGTTGGGCTGTCTTTTGTCTAGTTAGTCTGGTTTCTGTTGGGATGAGAAGCAGCACAACAGTGATTTGTCTGCAACTGCTGCATCTTTGAAGCTGACACTGTCTGGTATTTCTACTCCACTGTAACTATTTGGCAGGGGAATGCAGATTTGCAGTCCTAAGAGACCTTATGGCTTTATATGTAAATGAGCAGCAGGTTATGTATAATTTACCCAAGCCACCATTCTCTGTAACCAGAGCCTTTACAACCTGTCCATGTATAACAGCACCTAGCAACTGGCCCGCCTAGATCTGTTGACTGCATGCAATAGAATAAACAGTCCTTGTCCATGTATGAATGACTATTCTGTGTGTCAGCCCCTCTAGTACTTAGTATAAATCTGTTATTACATGTGTTTACAGCCGCCATGTGTGCAAGTGAGCAAGCAGGGTGCATATTGGTGACACGGATCTTGTTAAAAGCAGCTCGAGCTTTCTGCTTTTCATTAGGGCCGTGTTCCCAGTCTGCTTGTTTTCACAGTTTGACACCGTGCTTAGATTTAGTTGGAGCTTTTTTTAATCCCCTACAGGCTTTTTAAGTTGATTATCCACTGGGGTTAAATCTTTCTGGATTCCAAAAATGATCTTCAATAAGAGTATGAGGGAACAGAAAGAAAAAGGAGAGATCTTTGACTTAATTATGTTTGAAGAAGAAATAAAGCCTAGCTACTTGAACTGCCTATTCGAGTCTACCAAGACTGCATGTGCCACCACTTAACCAAAATACATAAATCTAATTTTACTCCCCCTTGTGACGCCATAGTGACTCTAATCATCTCTTCAGCTACTCAGTTGTTTAGGTCCTAAGTTTCAACAAGACATTTTTGTGTCCAAATTCATGATTTGCAACTTTACAGACATTTCCCTGGGGTAAAATGAAGCTTAGCACTTGGTCTTCCTCCTTCCTTTATAATACCTGCTATAAGGTGGTGCAAATCTTTCATACATTTAATTTATATTTTTATACTATTACAACCAATTATCACATTTATTTTCCCGGGAAGCAGATTTGTGACTTCTCACTTCAGCAGTTATGCCTCTTGGTGTGAAATAGTCATGATTTACTTTTTTAGGAGTTAGAGTATCCTTCAATAAGTGAAATAAAATATATAACTGTTATATTTGGTACTTTGGAAAACTTTAAAACTGGTAAGTGTTAGGTAGGATATTGTTTGGAGATATTTTTCTCCATTGATGGACAAATTACATGGGGGATGATTACCGTAGTACTTGATTATCTTAATGCGCAAAACCCTTAATATATGTTGTTTAGACAAAACATCACTTGCAGGCCCCTTTTTATTAACCTTTCCTCTCTGCCCTCGTCTGCTGAGAAAGGTACATTTACAATTTTGGAAGTTGACTTTTTTAAACAAAGAAACATGAGTTTTTTGTGGAAAATCCATCCATACATCTTCTGCCTATTCTGTCAGGGTTGCTGTGGGTCTATGGGTGAGTGGCGGGGTACACCCTGGACTGGTTGCTACACTATATTGGTTTCCTGGTTATTTCAAAGTAGGTTTTAGAATATTTTTAAGTTTTAAAGTTCCTTTAAAGTTGGCTGCATTTATCTCCCTAAACTGTTGCATCCATCTTGACCATTGATCTTCCTCCTTTTGATCAGTAGACCAAATAATTTTACTTGCTTCAGATATATTGCAAACTCACACTGCAAAAACGAGCTAGAAATAAGTACCGGTACAAATTTCTTAAATTAAGTGTATTCAACCTTAATTTGAGTAGGTAAATTAGATAGTTTGCCAATGGAATGAGTATTTTTACTCTTAAAATAAGATGATTAGATAATATGTTCTTGAAATAAGAGAATTCAACTGTGTTTTCTTATTTTAAGTGTAAATTGTCTTGTTCCATTGGCAAAAAATTTATCTTTTACCTCCTCAATTCAAGAACAAATGCACTTATTTTAAGAAAAAATGACTTATCTAGATTTAGATTTTTTGCAGTGCACAGTAATACAAAAAAGCTGACCTCACTTTTTGCTACTTTTTATCCTACTTGTTCCATTTTTGCATAACCTCCCCAGTCTGTACCTTTGCAGTCTTGACTGTTTTGCACTTGATTTTTTTTTTGTTTTTTTCGATTCGATCCGACTTGTTGTTGTTTTATGTTGCTATATAAATAAAGTGGTAAAAGGTCATTCTTAATAGTGAAACTTTGTCTTGCACTTGTGTTTCTGGTTTATTCTTGGCACTGGATATGTCAACAGATGGGATTCAGGTTCTGGGGGAAAACAATTGTTTTACATCAAAAAGTTTAAGATGAGGATTTGTTTTCATCTTCCTTTATTGGTTGTTTTTATGTTTTCTTCTTTTTCCCTTTGGCTTGTTTTGACTGGTTCAGCTTAGACTCTTAAATCCCCCAGGATGACTGATTTCACTGAGCAGGGCTGTTAAAAGCCCAACCTGACCGACGCATATCAGTAAAAGGGAAGTGGAAGGAACATGGCTGGGAGTGGAGGGAGGAAAGGAAAGAGCTCTGTCTGTTTTCTTTCCTTTCTTTTTTTCCATAACACCCAACACAGCAAGGAAGCAGACACAGACCCACCTACTCCAATTTTGTACACGTATGTGTTTACTTTTACATGCTGTGTAGATATACTCACATGTTTAATAAAGAGCTGAGCCAACCTTTCTGGCTCCACCAAACACTTCTCCAGCTCTCCCAGGAAGTAGCTACACAAACAGAAACACACACTTTTAGGCACACAAATACACAAACATAACCGTCCTCCCAAAAACGGAAGTTCAGATTTACTTAGTGAACTTTTGTTCCTTCTTTTTTTCCACTTGGACACAACCGCAGATCAAAGTTTTCCTTTCACTTTGTCTGCTTTTAAAACATGGAGCTTTCAGCATTCCCCTTACAGGGAAAATTCCTTAAATAGTTGGGACTCACTCTTTATGCCAGTCATATATTTGGTGAATGTTTCCAAAAACAATCTTGTCCTTTCCTTTCATATCATCTGGAACACCTTTGGAACTCATTGTGGCCATGTAGCCCTACAAAAGAAGAACAAAAACTCGATCATACCAGTGGTAAATAGCTAAGTTGTTACAGCAAAGAGCAGCAATCCCACACAAGATAAAACTAATCTTTTATTAACTCTCAGATGGCAAGAATTCCTCTCTAAACCAAAATATCTGCCGCTATTTAAAGCATCAGGAGATGGATTGTGCAGTAATATAATACTCCTTAGGCTTATAATTCATTAAATCTGCTTAGGCCTGGAGACGGTGGGATGGATGCAGACCAAAGCGAGGCGCAAAGTGAAGGGATTGGGATGATTAGGAGCTGAAGTTCTCTTTGATAGGCTGGGTGGATGAATGTCAGTGCAGACTGTGAGGTTTACCTCCACTATGAAACCCAGGTCTGCCACATAGTACTTCTCTGTCTCTATAAGCTCCTGCAGTACATACCTATAGTGGAAAAAAGTGGAAATGATTAGTGTTAGCATAAGTATTCTACTCCTTAAAACACATGTAGGCTCTTCAATAATTTGAAGAATTTTCCTTTTGCCTAAAAAAAAAAAAAAAAAAAAAAAAAAAAAAAAGCACTTGGTTGCTGCTTATCTGGAAAAGACGTCATGAATCGGGGCATGTTACAGGGAGGAACGCAGACAGTATTTAATTTGTGCACTTTTACTTGAATAAATCTAATTTAGCAGAATGTTTTGTGAATGTTTTTTGAAGTCAACTACCAGCAGATCAGCTGCGCACAGAAAAAATGTAGACTCACGCATGTTTTAAATTAGCCTGAAATATCACTGCATAACTTCAGTATAAAACATATTAGCTGCAGATTACCAGTCAGGTTAGAAGCAGATTGCATAAAATAATGCTTTGCTTTGCACGACAATTCAGAAGCATTTGTTTTCTTCTAAATAGCTGTCAGTTTATGTATGTCATGCTTACATCGTACACTGCTTAAACTAAACTACTTTTATTTAAGAATATCAAAAGTAGCCTCTTGCTTTGGAAAACAACATTTAGTTTTCCCTTTTTTCAGTTTTATGGAAACTAGATTAACATTTTAAGTACTCATGGAGGAAGTGTGAGCAGGTGTCTAAAAAAAACAAAGTCTCTTTTTTTATCCATAAATAAAGAAAAGAAGTAGCAGTAGCTAATTAGGAGCTGAGTCATGCTAAAGTCTTTATGGATCAGATTGCATGCATGCTGCATGCACTACTTAAATGATATTTTCTGCAAATTTAACACACTGGCAGAGTGGGTAGGAGGCCCTCTGGTGTGTGGCAGGTATGAGTAACATTACTCCTTAATATGTGGTTCGAAACTGGAATATCACCCCTGATCACCATAAACACTTATTTCTAGCTGGATAATCTTTACTCATTCAGCACAGTTTGCCTCATCTTTTTGTTCATAATTACCTCACCCTAAATCATATTTTCTCATACCCACCTTCTACATTCCTCCTAATAACTCTTTTTCAAGAATTATTTTATTAATCTCAGTTTTTTCATTAAATAACAAAATACTTTATTTCACACAAAGTACTTCTGGTTGTTAACAGGACAATGGAGATGCAGTTGTGTATGTTTAGTCTGATTGAAATCAAAACAGCCCAAATCAGAATGTCATTTCATTTAATTGCATTACCACTTACGGTTTAAATGTAAAATTTTGTTATGCTTTCCTTGATCTGATTTCTCTTTTTGCCAAAATTAATGGATTTTAAGAGTCATAAGTTGACTTGCAAACCAAGACATAATTTTCGCATCTAAACCATCATTTTAAACTCAGTTCAAACCAGTACGCAAGTTGTTGAAGATTGGTTTGTTCCTTAAACTGAATGCAGTAGGATGGTATGTAGCAGACCAAGTCATATCAATTCATAACAGTACAGACGAAGAGATATGGTGTATGGTTCAAATACTGAATTCAGAATAGAGGTCTGAAAAGTGTGGCATGCATTTTAGCTAACCTGCTCTTTTTTAACATTCTGTAAAGCCCCCCTCAGCTGTTTAATAACCACAGCTGCAGATCTTCTGGGCTATGTCTCTATCTGCTCTATCTATATAGTCACATTTAATCATTACAATATGAGATTCATGTGTCAGATTCAAAGGACCTTTTGACAATAGCAACCAAAAAAAGTAGGTGTGATATAAATTTTTCATTTAGCCTTCATGTCTGTATTTGCAAATTTATATACATATTTTGATATTCTAACCTTAGATTTTGTGTTTTTATTTGCTTTAAACAGGTGATCATCATAATTAACATAAATTAAAGCTTAAGAACATAAATCTGTGAATTATTATTCTACATAAGGCGTGCTTCACGTGGTGAAAACAATTACTGGAATAAATCCCTCTTTAAGAAATATAAAAAATGATTAAATACGGCTGTATGTTTGGTATTGTGCCAGAGGCTTCACTTTTTCAAGTGTTTTGCGCCCTCTAACTATCTATAAGTACTTGCCGAGCTGAGAGCTTCTTCACTGACAGACTGCAGCATCCTAAATCTATAAAAGAATGTGTTGCAGATATTTCCTCCAAGCAGCTGCTAAACCCCATTACTGCTCCCAACAAGCTCTATATACATCTACATCCCTTCGTATTTTTACACATAACACAAACACACTATTGTACATAAACATACATAAAAACAGACATTTTTGCATGTAGATCAGGGGTTATATTTTAGCCTCATCTGACCACAGCGTGTTCCTTGTGTCCTCTGTCTGTTTGCTTGTTTCTTCTTCAAACCATCATCAGTAGAAGGTACAGAGCCTGGTTCTGCTAAGGGTTTGTTATTTTTAAAATTACATTTTTTCCTCTCAAGTTTTGCTGCATGCATGCTCAACGTGGGGGATTGCTGTAGAGTCAATGACACAATACAAGCAAATGTCTACTGTTGCCACATGCTCATCCAGAATTAACTAATCTTGTAAAGTCAGTGACTCAATGCAATCAGTTGGGTTTCCTTATACACAGAAAATGTTTCACCAATCTATCTGTATGACTCGATTCAATTGTCTCTGTAAAGTGCCTTGAGGCGACATGTGTTGTGAATTGACACTATAGGAAAAATATAAAAAGAGCTACATTTCATTGAATTGATCCCTTCAGGTCTTTATCACATCTTCAAGGGTTTAAACTGCTTGGCCTTCTGCACCTCTATCCCTGACCTGTTTGATATGTTTCTTGTTCTTCTGATGCTTTTGACATTAAACCCAATTAGTTCAATTCAGTTCATATTTTAAATATATATATATAGGCTTAACTAACAACACGTAGCTGCTCTTCAATTCATTCAGGACAATCAGAGTAAAGGGGCTGAATGCATAGTGACATCACACTCTTTAGATTTTTATTTGTGACAAATATTAAAAACTGATTTATCACTTTCCTTTCACTTCACAATCATGTGCTATTTTGTTTTCATCTGTCACTTAAAAATATTAATACTAAGTAATAAGGTGTATGACTTAAACATATCGAAATGTGAAAAAGCTTGAGGAGATATGAACACAACTCCATCATAGTTAAACAGTTCCAGCTATTCTGCATCCCTTGCTGGTATGTAAACATAATAAATTAATGTTTATCTGACCTAAGCACTGCTGTAATGATGTGCACATTTTCTATTTTGCCACAATGTAGACCAATAAGAAGGATCAATCAAAAATCCACATATAAAAACATTTTACTGCTGTATCCACAATAACAAGAATTGTCTTTTCATATAAAAAGAAGTACATCTGGAAGAGCATGTAACTAGTGCACGTTTTGTACAGAATATGTGTACAGAATAACATTTCTTAAGAAGTTATATCCAAAAACTTTTACTGAAGGATTTTCTCTCTGTTTGCATTTGGTCTTACAATACCAGGAAAAATAAAAAAGATCCGTAATAGCAAACAGATAAGCTGTCGTGTTAATGTCATAATGCCTTTGGTAATTCCTTGGCATCTTGTTTGAAGCGATCATAAAACTAAAAACAAGGTCATTAATTCTCATAAGAGCCACCGAACAGATAACAGCCTTTGGGGTTGAATCTTCCCTGACATTCTGCAGCTGTGCTGAAACATAATGTAGTTTGCGGCAGGTCAAGTTTATAAATGGCTGCAATAAAGTAATGAAGACTGTCAAGACATGCATAATGTGTGGACCTTCATCCTGATCAAACACATACATGCTTTTCTCTAAGGCACTTTTCCTCTCCTCCTCAGTGTCAGCCACAGTGGACCATTGGCTGGAGGTGTCGTCCATCAAGACTGACTCGCTGTCGTCGGGCAGAACACCGGTAGACTGAGTGTCCTGAGGAGACACAGACAGACAGACTGATTGTTTATCGGTGGCCTTGTGCCAGTAATGTGGATCATGCCAGGAATAAAATAAACAAAGGAAGATAAAGAGCAGAAGAGCAATGGTAACAATCTCGGTTGCCAAGGGGACCAGGAGGAGCAGACGGGTACGAGGAACAGAGATTGAAAGATAAAGAGATTGGAATCAGATTGCTGCTGTTAATGATCAGGCTTTTGTCACACATTACAAGAGATAAATCAAGTGTTAGAGTGCAAAATGTGAAACAGCTATGAGATATAATAAAACTGTAGCTTCTTGGTAAAGTTTTAGCTCCTGGGGAAGCGAAAACAAACACCTACCACACTGGGCACATTATTTTTTATGTGATGTTACAAAGATTCTTAAAAGTACAAGAAATATTCTAATAAGTTCATTTCAGGGTTTCTCTCTTTCTTCTAACTATCAACACGTACATTATTGGTACTGTTTCTATGTCAGCATCTCAAAATGTGTTTTTTGTGATTGCAAAGCGAACAGGATAAGCAGAAGGTTACCTCACTCCGATCAATTGTGCTCATGTGTTGAATAGGTGACCTCATTTTTTTCTTGCTTTTTCCTGAAAGTGATGTCATTTCCTTGTGTGGGATTTCAATAGGAAATTTTTACATCCACAAAGTTTAGCTGAACTGGTTAAAATCTTTATCAATCTACATCCTAATCTTGTATATTATTCACACAAGCTTCCCTTAAAATGAACTGGCCTATCACCTCAATGCCTTAAAAAATATCTCTCTCCTTTGCACTTTTTGTTTCCATTTCCATTTTGGAATTTTGTGTCATAGATCATTCCACCATCTGAACATTTAAGAAATATTTTTTTAATTTCCACTTCCATATAAAGCCTAAAAAACCCCATTGTAACAGATTGCCTTCAATCAGATGTAAGGCTTTCATATTAATTCCCTACACCTGAACAATTTAATAAAATTGTAGAATCTATCTAATATCTTGGCAGATGTAGAGATACAATTTTCCCCAAAGATTCTTAATTGTATTTTGCTTTCAACTCTCAATAAGCTACCATAGCCCATTTGATTTCAATTATTCTATTATTGCTCGGTTCTGTTTAGCACCCTCCAGCTGGAGGGTGCCAAAAGTCTTAAGTTTTTTGCAGTTTCTAACAGGTTTTATTTCATGATTACCCTATTTATGAATGAATCCATATCACTATCGAGACTGTTAGGCTTTTCAGTCCCTGCTGTAGTTTGCATTTCCTATAGCATGATACTAACATGTGTCAGGCTGAATATGATGTGTCTACAGTTGATGTGCAGTTTTACAAATGAGCCAAAACATTTAACTTTGTTCTCAACTGAACGGAGCACCTGAAGCAGAGATTTATAAAGGCGACCCCAGGAAGAGTCAAATTTATGAAAAGTAATGGGAATTTACATAAACATAAAGTGCATAGCAACCAAATGTCCTCTCCAAAGATAGTTTTTCTGATAGGTGTGCATCTTTGCTTAGCCCTCTGCATTACTAGATGACCAGCTGGATGCTCAAAGGCTGGAATATCATTCTAAACCCTTTCCATACTTTACACCTAGCCATAACTTCATCTTCTTCTGCTGTTTACCTTGATCTTCATCCTGCTGTTTGTTCTCTAACATTTTCTAATAAACATCTAAGGCCTCCAAAGTGCAGCTGCATTTACACAAAGATTAAATGACACACAGATGGGTTCCAGTTAGTAATTAGGTGACCTCAGAAAGCCTTTGGTTTAACTAGATTTGACTTAACCCTCCTGCTATCCTCATATTCTATAAACTACCTATGTCCTCTGGCTCATAATAACCTAGCTTCACAAAACCCCCAATTTAGAGCCGCTTAACTGAATTTCAAACACCAAATCTATTTTGTCTGAAAGAACAACTTGCTTTTTACCACAAATTGAGTGATTGCCTGAATGTTTCCTTTTTACATGGCTTAAAGACTGCATTTATTTAGGAGATATCACTTGTCAAGTTTTGACAGGAATTTCAGCTTTCGGGTTGAGGTATGAATCAGTTCTTCTGTAAAAGAGTTACATACATGTGGCCCCGATTGACCTCGGCCTTGTGCATTGTGCATATGCAAATATGGGAATTCTTCTTCTTCTCTGATTTTAATTCCAAATAGCCAAGTCCAACTAGCATCTTCTCTATACCACGCTGAGTACAAGGTGTGCTTTTTGGACATACAGTGTGAGTATTCAGATTGCATCAACGTATTGGGAAGTACAGTGTAAGAACAGATATACTGCTGTAAATTTTTTAACCCTGCAGTTATAGAGTTTGATCTGTACCTGAGAACGAAGATTGAAAGTATCACACAGTTTAAGCCCTCCCTAAATTTCGGAAAAGACTAAATGTAGCGTGTAATGCTCTTTGTAGTTTTCTCACTCAAAAACTACAGGTCCTTTTACCATATAATCACATTTGAATAATGAGAATCTGTACTTTCCTTCATTACTTACATGCTCTTTTTGCTTCTCTGCATGATAAGAAGCTGTACACATACTGACAGGTGCACAGATGGTAATATTGTTCCATTTCAGTGATGAGATTCTATATGTTCCCACATTTCTAGACACCCTCCTGCATTGTGCCGCCCCTTGGCTGCCAAGACCACGTGTCTCATCATGTTTTTGTCTGCTACTGACAAATCTAAGGCAAACCTAAATCTTAACATATTTATGTTGTGTCATTGAGACTCTTTTTACCTTTTTTGCACAGGTTAAAAATGCCTAAGGGTTCAATTTAACTGTTTCTGAGGCCGGAGTCAACCTAGGAAAAGTTGTCAAATTTCAAGTAAAAAAACAACAACAACAAAAAAGTTTTTGTTTGTTTTTGGCTGTTAAACTTGGTTTTTGGATCCTTTTGACCCAAAGACAACAGGAGTATTTAAAGGTATCTGAGCAAAAAGATGTAGAATGCTCTCAGAGTTTTATATATATATATATATATATATTGATATTCTGAATATGTGGTTATTAAATGACTCACAGTGATATGTTGTTAAATTTGGTTAATTTTAGCCTTTCTTTTTTCCCTGAAGCTATTTCTTTTCTTTTTACTCAATCCTGACAGGGTAAACTTACTAAAATGATTGTCTGTCTTCACACAAATCTCTGCATCCCATTTTCCCACTCAAACAGGACATTTGCAGCTTAAACCGAAACACACATACACATATACACATGCCACAACATTCATGTAATCCCTGTAACTTCAAGACGGGACGGAGGCTTCAAGGGAGAATTAAAAATATATAAAATATGGGCTGACTCCTAAACCCAAGCAAACATAACACAGCAGAGACGTTTCTCCTCTTGTCCCTGGTCTAGTTCAAAACGTTCACCTGTCATCTCTTTGATATACTCAAGTATTTAACTTGCTGTTCTGTTGCTGGAAATGCCAGAAGAGGCACACACAGGACAATAGTGTGTTAGGGTGAGAAGGAGAAGCTCTGTACAGACCCCCAGCTCCCCTGGATCTTTTCTCCCCTGCTATTAGATCCCTGGCCTGGCTGACAGGTCTCCCTGGCTCCCTGATCATTTCCAGATGCGCTGTGGCAAAGACCCACAGGAAAAATTCCCATCTGCCTCTGTTCTAAAGTTTTTTTTTTTTTTAATATTCAGAGATCTCTGAAAGAAAAACAGGACAACAACTAATGATTTTAAGAAAATTTTTAAACCATCTGTACTGACAGTTATGTCGTAGGAGTGAGATTGAAAGTAAAACATGACCCAAAAAAAAAACAAAAAAAACAACAACACAGCTTTAAAGGTTTTCATGTTCTCAAACTTAAAGAGGCTGAAAATCTTGAAAAAGTGTTTTCAACGCAGGGGAGAAAGCTGAAGACTAAACGGGAATGCCTGTGAGCTGAGGCAACATTGCATTAAAAACAGACAGAAGCCATTTGCGAAAATTACAGCATGTACTCTGGACCATTTACAAATGGTAAAACTATAAACATCACAGAATCATACCTTATCATTATCAATAATTAAACAAGCAATTTTTAAGAAAAGGAATGAACCCCTAATACATATATATGCATACCTAAAAAAATGAAAGATGATGTGCAAACCCAATCTCATATAGATGGTCAGATTTACCTCTATAAAATAACACAATATAAGTCTTTACAACTTAGTTTATTCGTACAAGTTAAACTTTCATAGTTAGCAAATAATTAATACTGATACAAATTAAACTGCTTTAAATCAAAGTTTAGACCTTTGTAAAAGAAAGAATGCTCCCTTAATAGTTTTGTTGGATTGATAAAAAACTAATCTGGTCTTTACTAGGTTTTATCCTTTTAAACAGATTTGACCTAAAGTCTAGAAAATACATCAGGTTCCCCATTTTTATTGGGCAAAGGTGGATCTCATATACTGTAGAAAAGCTTCAATTCTTTGTGTGACTACCTCTATACCTTAGAGGGGATGATTTTTCCTGTTTGCATTAAACCTTTTTACATTGTCATGCAGGAATTTTATTGCATATTTTTTGCAACAGTAATTGCAGACTGCTTTAAAACACAGCTCATTAAAATGCTCCTACATGCCCTCATGGCTGCGGGAAGTGGGGGTGCTGGGGGTGGTGCAGCACCCCCTATACCAAAAAGGAGATTTTAAAAAGCTAATAAAAATATTTGCAAAATTTATTAAATTTCTTTTTAATGTTTTTTTGTTTTACTATAAGGTATATTTGGATCTTAATTTATTTATTTTGAGGCCTAATTAACACAAGTTCATGGAAGTTACGTTGTCATGGCAACATAAAGCAAGCTAGAGTGTGGTATCCCGCTCGCAGCAGCAGACTTGTAAATTTACATAGTCTAATGACTGAAATGAGGAGGAAATATGGCACAGAAATGCATTTGTGTTTCTTCCGCTTATGAGAGACTTTATCTCCACGACCTCAGAGCTGCCTGAAGATTAGGCACGAAAAAAAAATTCACAGCACCCCTTGTTCAAAACTATTTCCAGGGGCCCTGCATGTACAAAAAAATTTTTCAACCATGCTGTTAATAACTTGCTGTTGAGGTCTGCATCCTGTAGTCTGATCCAATTACAGCCAAGCTACAGACTTAAATAGATGGCCTCACACTTGACTCTGCAATTCTGAGGTATTAAAGGACATATATCAAACAAAACCAACAAGTTTTAAACTATGTTATGATGCAATTCTTTCATCAAAATCGTACATAAAATGCAATTTTAGCTGATTCATCCATGTAGAGTAATTTTCATTAATAATGAGGGGCCAAGACAGGACCATTACCTGCCCCTTTCAGGAGGCACCTACAGTACCTTTACTGCACCGTTCCTCACAAATAAACAGGCCTACGTTCTGCTATCAGAAAGCTGTGATTTGAGGAAGAGTGTCATTGATCATTTCAGCTCAAAGTTAAGACAAAGTGGCTCTGTTAGGATCTAATCTGCACAGTGACAGCAATGTTTTTTAGTATGCTTATGTCTCTGACTTTATTTAGCCTTTGTATAAAATATATATAAAAATAATACTCAGGGGAGTGGCAGCCTAGTAGTTAGGGCATTGTGCTAGGAATCCTCAGGTTCTGAGTTCGAGCCCCACTCCCACAGACTGCCACTCTGGGTCCCTGAGCAAAGACCCTTATCCCCACACTGCTCCCCGGCGCTGCCGATGGCAGCCCACTGCTCCCCAAGGGGATGGGTGAAATGCAGAGAGTTCATTTCGTTGTGACAGTGTAATGACAATGAATGCTGGGAAAAAAAGATGCCTATAGTTCACTATGGAAGGCTGATGATATAGGGCTTTTATTCACTGATTTATTCAATGGAAGGCCGGAGCATTACGCTTCCAACACGTTGCTTGGCATTTGCTGTGATGTGTATTTTCATCAAACATCTTCACCTTGGTCTACTCCTCCTGACTTTATTGTGAAAGTTGTATGGTGTGTTTTTATTCATGTTTTCAAGTCTCACTGGTTCTTTCTTCTGGTTGCATTATCATGAATTTTACTCTTTAACATTTGAACTAAAGCTTAAAGGATAAAGTTACCGGTAAGCATTTTTTTTTTTTTTATTTCTATAAGCATAAAACACTTTTTTCCTTAGGGTGACTTTGGGATGTTCACTTATGAACAGGTTGGCACCTGGCTTAAATGCTTTCCCCTTGTGAATAATTGTAGAATGATAGACTGTATGTTATTCAGAAATCAATCCCAGATTGATCGAAAGCAACTCTCTGAGATCATCGTGGATGTCTATCCTACTTGGCATTGTGTTAACACACACACCTGTGTAATCCAGACCAGTAAACTGCCAACAAATATCCTTTTATAAGGATGATCACACTTCCAGATGATGAATTATTCATTTACACTGGATTAGAAGCATCTGGCTGTTTCACTGAACTGTATAGGAGCAGCTTGAGTATAACTATCATTTTTCTATCAATCTTCTTTTTTCGGTTTATTTTAGTTTAAACAATAATTACAATAATAACACTTTTCAATTAAAGTTTGATCCAAACACCCAAAGAAGTTCAAACTATTTATAGTATGTCCAGCCACAAAATACAGAATTCAACAGTTTAAACAGCAACATATGTCAATCATTAAAAAAAAAACTCTGTTTGATAATGCATGTAAAAAATATTTTTGATGAATGAATGTGAGTAGGATAATGAAACAAATGAGTAATACCGCCAGCTTACATGATGTTGCAGCCTTGTCTTTGTCTTCCCTTGTTTAGTTTTAGCTCAGTCTTCAAAGCTTTGCAATAAAAACACCAAGGAACTGACCTCATCCTAATGATGTAATCCATTTAGCTGTTGAGAGAGAGATTTCTATTCAGGTGTTGATTCCTAAACAGGAGATACTCCACACCGCTCAGACATCAGTGTTGCTTCATTCTGACAGGCCTCGGGTGCAGCTGATTAATGCAAAGCCTTTTTTCTTTCCAAACAGCCTCCGCCGTCTGGCGAGCTTTTATTTACAGCCAAAAGGCATCACATGAACACCCAACCTGAGATGCTCCTTTCCCTCAAGCAGCTGACAGCAAGGGCTTAATGGAGAAATGGAAACTCTTGTGTTTTATATGCCACTCTTTCATCTCATCTGTGATGCCATACTGTTTCCTATTTACCTCTTGGCTGGTCCTTTTGTAACATTTTAAAAGTGAGTCATGAATCGCACCTGCTGTGGTCAAACTCTGCCCTCTGGTCTTTGCTGCATCATTCTACTATGACACAGCTGGATGACCCCAGGCATGTACATACATCATGCAGGGTATCTATATGTTTTCATAGTTTGATCAGAGGGCTACTTCAGCCCCAGCAGTCCTTCCCAGACTGGAATGCAGGGCAATGGAGACACACAAGGCTTAGATCTCGCTCAGAATATTACTGCCTTTTTTTTTCCAGAAACTGGATGCTTATTCATACTGAAGAAACAGTCTTGTTTTATAGTTGAACGTTCAGTTCTTGTAATTGTCAGTTCTTGTTAATAATAATATTTTTTTTAATATATATATTTTGTCACTTTTACAACCAAAAACTTTAATGTTTCTCAAAGATTCTTTGCAGTAGACCAACACAAAGTAGAACCTAATGATAAAAGTAAAAAAAAAACAGTTGTGCTCTAGAGTCTAATTCAATTTTCACTAAAACTTGATATAAAACTTAATATGAAATATATATATATGCTCTATCTGGGAAACAAGTTTCCAGGATTGCATTGGCTTCATCTACTTGCTCATCAACCCTGACCAGCTTCCTTATCTCTGCTGATGAAAAGCATTGAAATGATGCCTTCAACCCTATGTTGAAATGTGGCACTGTTCTCAGGATAATATATATTGTCAGGTTATTACAACTCAAAGTGTTTTGTATAAGGGTCCACCCATGTTTAGTTACGATCTCTTTTGAACAAAAAAACTGTTTTTTGTCTGTTTGCTGTTCCTATGTGGTTTATGGCTAGCTTTAAAGACACATTTTTTTTTCTCAAATAGCCTTCTTCTAGGCATCCATTCCAAAAACCATATTTGTAGAGTGCATGACCAATTGATGCCTTGTTTGCATATACCCTGACCACTGTCTTTGGTCTTCATATTTGGTTTTTATTGTACTGTTCGCTAATAAACCTCTAGGGCCTTTGAATAACACATGCAATTTAAGTCAATTAGTGAGCTGCATTTTAATTAGGGGTATCAGAGTAAGGGTTAGACACATTAGAATTTTAATAAAAATTTCAGCTTGCCCAGTTTTGTAAACCTTGTATATTTTCATTTGACATTACATGTTTACTTTAAATTGGTTGCTATAATAAAATGTTCTAACACAATGTTATGCACCTTACAATTATTATAAAATACCTGTCTTCAGAGAATTTTCAGATTTAGAAATATGTCATAATTAAAACTAGAAGAAAGAATCACTATGATACAATGAATTCAATTTGAGTGGGAGTTATTATTGGCAGACCTGCTTGTCTGGCAGTGAAGTGAAGTCAGCAGGCGAAGCACTCATGTAACCAGGCGGATGTAGGGAATCTGGTGACAGGTCTTCTGGGCTTGCCAGGCCATCTTTCCATTCCTTGAACGCAAACACATACATTTAGGCCAGAACTGTGTAAACAGCGATGGTATAAAACTGAGTTGTATGTAGTTTGAATTGAGAAACATAAAAAAAGTGTTAAAAGGAGGTGAGCTAGCATTAACTCTTCTGTCCAATGTGTGACTTTAAATGTCATGCTTGCATTTCAGCTGACATGTCTTCGCTACATAAAGCAAACAAGAGGCAGTTTGCCATGACCTGAGCTAATAATTCTATTTATACAAGACAGATACTTTGTATATTTACTTCGGATCCGGTTTTTTAAAGATCTTGGCATGAGAAGATTTGGGTCTAATTTAGATCTCAGAGTTTACTTATGGGGAGGTGTAACTCATCTGTATAAAGTTAAACCCAGACTGCAAATTTAAGACTTGTCTGACTAGTTTATATGTCCACAAACTAAAGAAATAAAGAAAGCATCCTGGAAGTGAGTTTTACTGCTCCTTCTCACCCGTTCTCTGTGGGTGATGGGTAGAATGGTAAACGCTTCATCGAGCCGCATAGGGCTGCCGAGGTCCTGGCTGTGGCTGTGGGATGGGATAGGAGGGGATTTTCCCTCAAGCTTTCGGACCTGACGTTCCCCCTTGGCAGCAGATCCAGCGCTGAGTTTGCGGACAGGGTTTGTAAGCCACTTCTTCAGGGTACTGACAGAGCGTCTAGAGCTTGGCGAGCTGGGGGCCGAGCTGCCTGATGGCTGCGGTGGCAGCGACGCCACAGAGGTGGAAATGCTGCCCTCACTCCCTGCTGCTGAGTATGAGTCTGCAGAAAAGACACAGGGAGAGAGAAATCAATGTGATGACTGCAAGATAAGGAAATTATTGCATCACCGGGCAGAGTACATTCTCTTCTAATCAATGAAGTAGTCAGAAGTGTAATAAGAGATTTTTGTCTAAAATAATATTTGACTGACAGCTGAACTGCAGATCTGGTGATATGAGAGGTTAGTCAACACTGTTAAACAGTTAGAGTGAAAAACAAGAGAAAGTTTACAGTAGAATAATAAACTAAATATAGTCCAGGCAGCAGAAACATCCTTTAATTCAGCAGAAACTTCCAATCAGACACCACTTTTACTGTCCTTTTTAAGCTGCGGTGTATCGCCCACTCTCTACTGAATGGACATGCAAACAACTGAAAATTGTCGTTGTCACAACTGACAGATTATGTTTATGTTTTCATCTAAAGTGCAACTTGCCGGCCTTCGGCTGTATGCCATCCTGGGCAGTAAGCCACGTAGCATTCATCAAAAACTTGACTTAGGACAGACTATGCACTCAAACAGAAACTCAGGCCTAAGGGCAATTTATAGCAACAAAATAACCTCACTGTGGGAAACGTCCCCAAAGACAACCCATACTTGCTCAGGGAACATGTTTCCATACAGAAAGACCCCAAATTGGATGCAAATCCAGGATCTTCTTGCTGTAAGGGAATGCTGCTGCTGTGCAGACTAAACTGTCTGCACAGTTTAGTCTGAACAGCAGCACCAATAAAGATAAAACAAATTATATTATGTAACTATATACTATATGTTGTCTATTCCATCGTTCCATTTAAGAAATAATGATGTCAGGGTTTAAATGCTGAACACAGCTATCACTAACTCATACTAACAGCTATGTAGCTAAAACATTGGTGTCATGTTAAGGGAAAAAGTTACTAATGTGAGTTCACAACCTGCTGACATATTTTTTAAATGTATTCTTACATTGAAAATATCTTATTTTATTACGGGAAATAAGTTCAGGTCGTTCCCGACTTGTTTTCTTTCCCAAAATCCAAAAGCCAGTGTTTGGATTACCAAAACTAACCCAAAAGTTGGAGTGAACAAAAAAGAGAAAACAAGATCTGCAAACTAATTTTCAAATACAAACACCAAAAATCAAAGAATAATTTAGCATATGCATGTGTCATCATCACATGACCCCACTGCTAGGCAAACAGACAGCCAGAGGTTGACATCTGGCATGAAATATTCTCTGGAGGATTTTCAGATTCTTTGCTGCACAGTGATGTCAAATGAACATGGGAAGTGAACAGGAGGTTTAGTTGAGACCGGACATCCACTTTAATCTTTTGTAGAGATGATGGGGGGGTTGCAGGGTGGGGTTGTCCTTGCCTGAGTCTGTTTGTTTTTCTGTATTGCCTTCAGCTCCCATCCTGCTTTTAGCCCCCCCAAACAACTGCCTCCATACAGCAATTTTCTTCAACCTCCCTGTCCTGCTCTCTTTCTCTAAAGTGTGTGTTCATTTCCAGTTCAGTCATGTTTGCCATTTATCTTTATGCTTTTAAACCTCTGACCTTTAATCACCCACAGCAGAGGGATTCATCTCTCATGCTGTTTACTTGCAATCTGCTCTAATAGATCATCTACTTCACCTCAGGTTTCAGCCCACTGTACTTGTTGAAATAACTTTACAGCTCTCTTTTCTGTTTTGGAGAAGGCACTCTCAAGATGAAGTTTCTATTAGGTTTATAAATATGTTGCACTTTTGTTTATGGGGAGATAACGGTGTTTATTACGTTGGCCTCAAAGTGAGATCTTATCATGGCCCTCAGCAAAGTGGATCCAGACTGCAAACAAAACAATCCATTCTGAGTAGGACTGGAGTTAAAGCTCTCCTCAGCATTTTGGCTACAAGCAAGTCCTGCTAAGCTTGTTTTTTTAATGCAATAATAGTTACTGTGTAATTCAGGTGTATGAGCTTTATCCTATTGCTGCCAACTAACTGTATTTTCAAAAATATTTCATACCAGTCAGCACAAAGACCCCGGTTAGAAAAGAGAGTTTTTCTATCGTCTTACCATGTCCAGACACCTTTATTAGGTTTGAAAATGTAAAAAAAAATTAGTACACCAGAACGAGGAACCGAGCAGGCGGGAAAGATAAGAAATATAAATAACAGACCTTTGAGAGATACAAATTTAAAGAGAAACTTAGTTTCATGATGGAATTTTCTGCAAAAATAATCAAAAAAGGTTTTTTTTTTTATTTATTTATAGTTTTAGACTTAATATTGGTTCCAGCAACCCATTGCTTCAAAAACGTGACCCTTTGAACCATGACATGTGTGACATCGCTTAAGGTAAACTAGTGCGAGAGCCAGTGGTTGTCGGATCAGTTTAAGGTAGTCGTTGCAGGATGCATCTGAGGCCTCAGCAAGATAAAAATGGTGAATGGGTGTTTTTGCACGATGTAAGAATTGAAGTCTTGCTGCACATGGTCTCCAGACTAAGCACCAGGACTTTACTGACCAGTCCATTCCATGATCTACAATGTTGACTTTGCGGAAAGGGACTATGTGGCAGGTGACATTACAACATTTAAGAAGAGGTACAGAAGCATGTAGAGTGTGTGATTGAAGACTGATGCAGGGCTTACTTCTCATGCAATGGCTAGCATGTGGGCAGAAGTTATAACTAGATTGTTCCCTCCATCTTGTCTGCTGCGAACTGGGAGGATGAGGGGCCAGCCATTGAAAACGAGAGGCAAACAAGGTAAGTTTGTCTTAATTAGAAACAATTCAATTAGATACCTGCAAATGTGTTGATAATTTCTGTAAATTAAGTAATTAATTGTAATTAAGTTCTAACTATGTTCTGTGACTGCTATGATGTCCAGAGACATATTAGACATGTTTATGGTGGACAAAATGGCAGTAAAGTTTAGAGAAAGACCTCCACTACAGATTCAGTTCACTCTTCCCCTACAGTTGCAGATTCTTTATCTGCTGCCAGGCTTTCATAGGCTTTCATAGACTGCTGGTTATAGCATGAATGTGACTCCAGGTCACCTAAAAGGGAACTGCCTCTGGAGAAACACCACTAGAAAAGATCTGCACAATGGCAGCGCTGGTTTCGGTCTCGTAAATGACCCAAATCCTCCAGATCCTCAGGTAAACCCCATGCAGGTAATGTTACCAAGCAACCCTGATAATAGTTTTAAGCTAACTGAATATGTCTGTGGCCTGATCATAAGGTGAGCTGCTCAGTTTCAATTTGAAAACAGCTTATGATTCATCCTTTAATCCAAAGGCCACAGATTAGCAGACCATAGTCCGGATCCAGGCCCACCTGCTGGCTAATCCGGATCCACCCTGATTTATAATTATGATTTGAACATAATTATAGAAATTACAGCATGTTGTCCAATGGCAGTGTCTAATTTCTCTTCCCCCGTTTCTCCTGTTTGTACGGTAAAGCCCTCCGGGACCAGGCAGGACGTGATGCAAATTAGCCAATGAGCTGTATCAGTCAGTGAAAGAGTAGAGAAAAAGTGCAGACTGCTGGAAGAACTGCGGTGAACTGGTGAAAGAAAAGTGCAATGGTGTGCTCAAAGAGGACCCTGCACATTTTGAGTATGTTTGGTTCAACCTACTGCTGCGAAGCAGGATTCCCTACCAAAACCATAATCAAAAATAAAAATATCAATCCAGGCTGAAAATTAGCACCTTGATATGTGCTTTCGAATGGCTTTATCGCCAATAAAACCCAGTTTTAAAAGCCTTGCAGGTCTTCTCTTATTAAGCCATAAAAATAAAGGAAAAAAATAACAGTCAGTTTAGATGTTTTATAAAATATGTGAATCAGAAAAATGTATATGTAACAAACTGAATGATTGATAATCTCTACTTTAAAAAAAGACTTTAGATTTTAAAATGGAATTTTTTTTTCATTATATTTTTTTTATTTAAAAAGTCAATGTATGACATGGCTGCATAAAAAACTCATTTTATTTCAGTGTTAAATTCAGTTCAAAGTAACGGATTATAATTAAAAATGTCTCCGGACCTTTACTGGTTGTTGATTTTCTTTATTCAGACCCCGTGGATTTTTAATTGGTTACCTCTGCTCTAATCTTTACATCACACGATCTGTTTAGCTGTTTTTTATCTTAGCTTTTGGTTCAGTCAGACTGCTCTAATCTTTACATCACACGATCTGTTTAGCTGTTTTTTATCGTCCATTGCTGATTTCTTTATATTTTATTGCACGGACTATAAAACATGCTTTATTCAAACCAGTAATCATGCACTTAAGTTGCCAGATGCTCTTTACAATCCCATCTAAATCAAGACAAAACAAAATGCATTATCTGTGAGGTTCAAAGGATAGAGAGAAAGATATAGTCATCCTGCAGATGACTCTCTTTAGCCACCATCTTAAGTTCTCTGATCCTCAACGAGGCACCAAACCTCAATGATGTATATCCTTGGGGTCCCCAATAACATTGGAGATTTAAGCATGCAAAGATGCATAAAGACAATTTCTACATGCATCAGTTAAAAACATCTCAAAGGCATTGAGAGAATTGTCAGAAAAAGAATAAATCACTCAGTATGGAGTCTCCTTGTAACAGTGTGGCAGTGGTAGTTGAAAGTGTAGAGCTAAACAAGAGCATACATCATCTACAGGTTTTATAATGAAGATCCTTAAGCTCTGTCTCCATGGCAATGCTGCATTATCATTGTGCTCAAAGTATGGATGATTTACCCTGCAAAGTTTTCTCACAAAATCCTTTAGTACTTTCTCAGAATGAGCGATTGGAAACATTTCAAAAGTGAACTATTGCACACTGACACTGACAAATATAGAGAAACGATGAGCCTCCACAAAAGGAAAGAAAAATCCTTTCGCTTTCCGCACACACTAAGACTATAACAACTGATGTTGTTATACACCTACAAAGAGGAAATTGAGGAAAAGCATCCCTCCCACTAGCTGTCTTGCTGCATGCTGACGATGCCTAGAGATATTCATCTCTATAATGGTCCTGCTGAGCAAAGATTAGCCAGGCTGATTTTGTTAATGCGACTTGACTGTTGTTTAGGTGCTTACAAAATTAACAGTCTAAAGCGCAGGAGGACCAGACTACATTAAGCCATGCGGTCTGGGGTGATTTGTTAATGTTGGGCTTTCACAAGTAGCCCACTGGCTGTCTGAGAGGCTTGGCGGTGCCTCTTAAGGGAGAAGGGGAGGTTTATCCAAAAGTGCTGCTCTCTGAAATTTCTCAGCCAATATGAGGATTTATTGAAAATAAGTTCCAGATTTTTCTTCTTTTTTGCCCAACTGAAATTAGATCTTCTTATTAGGCAAATGTGTCTAATCATTTAGAATCTTTTCTTCCCGATACAGTAACTTGCAAGAGTTTCCATTCCAAATGAACTTTTCCGCATTCTGAATAAAAAATACACACTGTTAATTTATTGAATTTAGCTCAAATTAATGTGATGCAAAAGTACTAAAATAGTAAATTTTTTGCTCGATGGACTCAAATTAAATTAAAGCTACAGTGTGTAATTTTTAGCGACATCTAACGTCCAGACTGCAGACCGCAGCAACATGAACATCTCCCCCCCCACCGCTTCTCCCCCCCAACAGTACGGCGAGCGTTACGGGACAAAATGTCTTCCACGACGTCTGCATCACCTACCTTCTCAAGCGATGAGGTTTGTTTACATAGATAATTTTACAGATAGTATTTCAGGCATAATACTGCCATCTATTGTTCAGTACCGTCTCAGTTCATCTCTCTCAACTTGCCGTAGTTACTTTCGAGCGTAATGGGCGATCTCGCAATCACTAGTTTGTTGGCTCTGCACTGCCGTAGCGCAAAGATGTCTGCCTCCATGGCTGCAAGACCCGCTCCTATGTAATTATAAATAACGAATTCTAAGGCAACGCAAATATTAAGGTTAAGAGGCTGAGCTCGTAGATGATGATAAATAACATAGTTATGTATAATATATTACATTTCTGACTGTATATCCCTGTAATTATTACACACTGTAGCTTTAAACGAACAAAAAAATACAAATAAAATCTAGAATATGTTCTGTGGGGTCCATTTTATTCAACGTTTTATAGCTAGTTTACACAGCAATAGGGCTGAAATCATCAGTCTTGTGTTGTGTTTTGCTTCTTAAGACTGAGATTTCTGCCTATCCTTCTTTGAAAAAATAGCTTTGGTTCAGTCAGACTGGATTGAAATCTGTAAACAAAATAGTCCTGCAAGAGACTCTCAGCTGGTTTAGCCCTTGCTGCATGTTTAGTGCTGTCCTGATTGAAGCTGAATTCTATTCTGATTTCAAGTATTTTGCTGCTTCCTAAAGTGTTTTGTGAGCTACATCCATCTACCCTGTAGAAGAAACATATCCAAACAGCATGATGCTGTCACCACCATGCTTAACAATGGTAGGTTTGCCTGTGTTAAGGTTTTTCTATAGTTTCCATTCTGACTGTCTTGCAATAAAGATAGGAGGAAAATCTAAGGGCAACTGATTAGACTGGTTTTAATGTCTATCACAGTAGTATGGTATGAATGCTTTTTTATTACTAACTAATTCTTAGTTTATCTCATTAAATCCCTATAAAATACATTAAAATGTGTTTATTAAACATGACTAAGTGTGAAAAGTTCATCCATCCATCCATCTTCTCCCGCTTATTCCGTCATGGCGACAGCGGGTCCAGTACCTATCTCTAACAGTCTATGGGTGGGAGGCGGCTGGACAGGTCGCCAGTCTGCTGCAGTAATTTCGTAATATTTTGGCTTTAAACCATCAATCTATCCATCAGGGCAACAGATGAATGGATATATGTATATTATTTTATAAATGTTTTAAAGGCATATGAATAAAGCTGCACATATAAAATAATGATATTCTTGTAAAACAAAGGATAACCCATAAAGGATAGGATGTTTGGGGCAGTGATGTAGATAAATGAGCTTTTGCGGATTATCCACCAGAAGTCATCACCTCTACCTTTCCTGTATCGATCAGCTGCTGACTCGGCTGCTGAGCCAACAAATCTGCCTAAAAGCGTTGGCAGTAATGGAGCAAACTTGTTTGCTGCCCCACTGTAGAGCAATTTCCCAGCCTGTATGGTCTCTCAGGACCCAAGGCAATTTAGGCATTGCTGCACTCCACCAATAAACACAAACTCACAGACATGCAGGTGCCCAGAAAATGACACCCTGTATGAATCTGACAGTTATCTTGCTGGTCACAACAGATGGGGAAAATGTGTCAAATGTCCAGCTGAGAGCTGTCAGTCAATGTCAGCACCTCACAGATAATAAGTGCAAAGGAGAAGAACTATACAATTTCAGCTCCACTCACGCTGGCTCTAAAAATACAGCACAGATCACAGTAACTTTCTCTAGTTGTTATATCTTTGTACCTGAAAAAGCTTAATTCTACAGCAAAATTGCACTTTATCCACTCAGAGCAAATGTACCAGCAGCTTTAAGCAGCAGGCAGATACTACAAGCATTAAGCATAGAAGACTGCCTTAGGCATACACCTCCAGGTGCTTCATTGCATAAAATTTTGAATCTCACTTTATACTTATCCCTAAACCAGAGATTTTTTTCTCATATTTCTGTCCTTAAAAACCATTTATTGTTTCATTATGTTACATCCTGTCAGCCCCAAGGCTGGTTTAAGTGTTTAGTGGTTCTTTTCTGTTGTTTTTATGTCACAGATTTATTAAAACCTGCAGCATGCCTCTTTTTTATTTCCCACCTCTACTTCCAGCTGCCTCTCTTTTTTTGAACTCTAGTCTTCTACATTTTGCATCTCTGAGCACTGTTGCATTTTTCCAAAATGGAACTGCTTCCTGCTCTTTGGAATCAGGAAGTGCAGTTCTCCACTCTGATGTCCTCTAGTGCTGTAAACCACAGCTGCTGAGTCAAGCACAACTTCTGACATGCAAAACCAGCTAGAAGAGGGTGCAATGAGACGGAAGGAAATGACAAAAAGTGTGTGAAGAATCGCACTTTTTTATACTTTCTACATGTTCTGGTAGTAAAACTAGGCCCATTGCACAAGTGTTTTCACCCCTTTAATTTCCTCTCTTTATGTGATGATACAGCCACTAACTTCAAAACATTTTATTGGGATCTTATCTGATAGCATATAAATGTGAATTGGAAGGAAGATAAGATGCAGTTCATAATACTGCTTTTGGATAAAAGTCTGGGAAATATAGTATGCATCTCAATTCAGATGGCTTAAAAACACAATTTGATTGCAATTACTGACTTTATAAATCTAGAAAAAATTAAATAGGTTTGGTTGGATCCAACTCTTGCCACACTCTTTTTTGCATTTTGGCTAAACCCCTTATTATCACAGTTCAGACTTTATGGTTTTCTGCTTAAAAGGATTCACACACTCTAGTTTAAAGTCTCCAGCATGTATCATTCACAGACTGCATTTAGCTCCAAGCATCTTGCCATCAGCTCCTAACACCCTCCATATCTCTGTTGAAGGAAAACATCATCTCATCATGATACCACAACCACCATGATGGATGCATTTGGACCAAAAAGTTCAACCCCTACCTCATTTCAATGAGAAGACCTTCTTAAATGCATTAGCAGTGGCTTTAACATGATTTGTGGAAAACTAAAAATGTTGCTTCTTTTGACTGTCTTTAAAGCTGCGCTAAGTTATTGTTGAGTCACAATCCGTTTATATGACCTTTAGAAGATAGCACTGTTTTAAACACTGAGTATTTTCTGTGAGCTGTGCCCCCCACAACTACACTGCTGTCACTCTCCAAGCAGCTGTCACTCTCAACCATATGCCTGAATAGCTTGGCACAGTAGTATTGTAGATTATCAAATGTTAGCTACTATACAGCAGCCTTTTAACTGTAAATTGTTACTTTTATACAAGTCAGTCAAATGTACGCCTGCTTCTCAAGTAAATATCATTATCATTATTTTATTTCTTTTTTGAGAAATAGCAATACAAAGGCATAGTAAGGATGAGATGGACCCCAAACACAAAAAAATGCTCACTTTTTTAACAATTTACATAAAAAACACCCACCAACACGCCACTCCCAGACCCACATCCCCAGAGCCCCATGTCAAAGCACACTGCATAAATGAAAGTAAATTAAAATTTCAGACTAGAGGACAGGAAGAGAAAGGGAAAGGGAAATAGGCAACAGAAATGAAAGAACAAAAAATACTACCGTAATAACCTAAAGAAAAAATAACAGTAAAAGGGGACAAAAATAAGTAAATACATAACTCAGATTGTCTCTCTTCTGGTTCAATGTCTAGAGTGTTTATGATGGACAGCAGGGGTTGAGTAAACATTTTTTTATTTGCTCTCATGAGGTGATTCTCTCCATATTTTATAGGAACATGTTAAAATCAATTACTCAATCAGTTTATCAGATATGGCACTAACAAGTGAAATAACAGCAATGCCAGGTTTGCGTCAGTTTGGCATCCTTGTTTTTGTTTGAGACCCGTCCCAGTCCAATTCTAATTTTTTCTTCCTTTCCTTATCTTACAAAGGGTTTCTTTGCCTGTTTTTGTGGTTCCACAGTGTCATAAACTTCCAAAATAAGAAAACTTTTTTCTATAATCACCTCTGTGTAGCACATCACAACGGTATGGCTAAATGATTAAAGTAATTAGCTTTACTTTAAGTTGTCTGTCTTACCAGGAGATAGAAAAAAAGAGCTGCGAGACTGCTGCCAGGGTCGGTTGCATAGAAACCTGCAAGTAGGGATGGAAGAGAGACCCTGCAATAATCTCGTAAACACCTAGATTACCATAGCAGTCATTTTGATCTTCCTGTTGTCAGAATATCCAACCTGCTGGGTATCTCTCCAACTCCTCCATAGGAGGGCGTTTCGGCTGCTTTAAATTCAGAACCTAACATCTTAACAGTCTGTTGTTGTCTTGGCCTTCATGTTGAAATTTATCTATCAATTTTCTCTAAAAATCCTCTAAGGCCTTCAGAGAACGGCCGTATCTGAGGCCGTAATTACACAAAGACTCACTTTATTTACTAAATAAGATTATTTTTGGATGCGACTGGTTGCGTTGCATTTAATTAATGGATATTAGAGAAGAAGCCACTGTAAACTAAAGTATGGCATACTTATTATTTTACTTGCTGGTTTTAGTGTGTTTATCTATTCCGTTAGATAAAACAAAAGGGCAATCTTGAATTACGGTTATTTTGTAAATATAAAATTATACATATTATATAAAAACTCCTGCCTGAAGGACTAAGGGAAAAAAATTACTATGTCATAGGGTTCTTTGAGTCTTTTAATTCATTTTCGTATGCTACTTCTCACGTATCTTTACCTTAAGGGTGGGGGGGTGGGGTTTGCCATGGGTCTATTAATAGTGTTTCTATTTGGTCTTGCCATATTCTGTTATTTTGCCATTATGGGTTTGCCTTGTTAGGTTTGTTTGTTTATTTTTTTGTCAGTTGTTTTCTTGTCTAGTTAGTTTTAATTTACCTAGGTTGGTGATCCTACATTTTTAGATAGGTTCTCTCTTGTGTGTTTCACTGTTTACCCATTTAAACGTTACTCCGTCAGTCAGAGCCTTCAGTAATTAGTATATTCAGTTCACCCGTTTACCCTCATTACCTGTTCCTTGGTTGTCATTCCCCTCTTCGTTTTACTGAATCCTCTTCGCTGTTCCAGTTCCAGTTCCAGGCAGGCCTGCATGCCTGCCTGCCTGCATGTCTGCCTGTCTGCCTGCCCCATGGCATTCCCCCATAAGCTCATTTTGATTATGAAGCTCAAGTATCCATATCATGCTGCTCTAGTCTGCTTTTTCTGAACATTGGTCCACAAATCCACAACCACACCATGACACATAAAAAGGGTAAACACTGTGTAAGCTAGTAATCCAAGTGTATTTAATGAAACACAGGAGGAAGGACATCACAGTTGTTGTTTCTGCATGTGCCATATGTGAGTGTTTTCTGTGTCCATAAAGTCACACACTGCAGTTAGACAAGTGAGCAGTGGTTTCCTGTCCTCCTGTTGACCTACTTTAGGCAGACACACACACAGACATGCAAGCACTCTCTGCTTTGATTCCCAGAGCACTGAAGGAAATACACGGTAGACACATCAAGCACAGCACAAACAAGTTGCCAGGGTCGGTTTTCTGCTGTCAGCACCCGCATGCACATTTTGTGGCATATTTTTCATTAGCATTGAAGCAGTAAACGTCTGTACCAAAAAAAGAGAAATAATACTCCTTCATTAATCTTGTCATCTTTGAAAGTTTGTAAAAGACAGATTGAGAAATAAGAGTGAAACATGTCTAATTATTAGACATATATAAAACATGACCTGTGCCACTCAAAGCCATGTCAACAGAATATAGTGACAGATTTGAATGTGCAAAGGCTGTGTGTTTACGTCACAGATGTAGCCCCCTGCTGAAATAATCCTCCTGACATTTCAGATGAGCTTTTGATTGTTCTTTTAGAGCTCACTTTGCATCTGAATTGGATCTTTTCATGGAAATAACGGGACTACAGAGAGGGACGGCGTGACAGAGACAATCCAGCCACAGTCACTGGTTTTCTCCAGACTGGAGCAGGCGAATGGAATCATGTTTGTGGTTACAGGGCCTGAAAGCTCCAGACATTCCTTAGGGATTCTATGGGACAAGTTCTTGGTTTTATAGTTGTGGAGTTTATTGTAAGCTCTTGAAAGTCATTCTAGTGCATTTACACTAGTTCTGTACTGATATTTTTTTCACGCTTGCATTTATTAAAACAAAATCCTTTAAGATTTATATGATTTTAACTAAATTCTTCCAGAAGAATTGAAACCTTAACCAAGAAATGTGAACATCAGCCATAAGCTACATAATTTTCTAAAACACTGCAAATCCTGCATTTCCCATATGGTACATGTATCTAAAAGTGCATCATTCTGTTGTCTTCCATTCATCTGAGAGTGAGCAGAGGGATGTCTTATCTTCAACATCCCTCTACTCATGAGAAATAGAAAGACATTCCCAAGCCAGACAAAAAACCTCCAGTGGGTTCTGGGTGTGCTTCAGGGTCTCCTCCAAGTGATATGAGCTAGAAAAGCACGCAAAAAAACGAGATGAGGAGACAGATGCCTAAACTAACTCAATTGTCTCCTTTTTCAATTCAGAAGAGCAGAAAATGTCTTGGAGGACTGATGTCCTCCACCATATCTAATGAGTCTAGATATCTTACAGAGAAAGCTCACTTAAGTTCTTTGTATTCATGATCTTGTTCTTTCAGTGATGTTCCACATTGCATGATCATAGCTGAGGTTTGGAGCAGAAAGAGACCACCAAACAGTGAGCTTCTCTGTATGGCAATCCTTTTTGTTCACCCCTATGCACTGGAGCAGCATCATATTACAGACAAGGCCCCAGTCCGTCTCTCCATCTCAATTTTCATCCATCAATCATGAAAAACTCCAAGATAATTAAACTTTTCTGCTTGAGGCAGAAATGACCCCCAGTCTAGTGAGATCAATCTTTTTTTTTCTAGTTAAGAAAAAACATGGCCTCAGACTTAAAAGAGCAGATACTCATCTGTGCTTTGAACCGCTTCAGTGCACTGGGAGGATGATAGCTTGAAGATGTCAAAAGAAGCCCATCAGTTGTGAAAAGCAAAGATGGGACCATGAGACATCCAAACCCAAAGCCCTGCTCTCCCCAAACCCTCTTTGAGATCCTGTCAATGCATGAGGCAACCCACGAAGGGTCATTGAAAATTTCAAACCACAGTACCTGATTAGTCCATAAAAAGCAACCCATATGTACTTCACCAGCATCCGCCGCTCCACACACAAAATATCCTGATGTACACATCTATAAATGTCTATTTCTCTATGCAACGGCATCATACAACCAATAGCCCTAAGGAAACACACAATATAACAATACTAATCTCCTATGCATCGTGACTTTGCAGATCGACAATCAGAAATTGCTATTTTGTCCTATCAGTAAACACACATTACAAACGTTTTACCGGTTCAGTAGATGGAAGGCTATTTGTTGAAGATGTTATTAACAAAGAAATTAGGTATTATAAGTTTAACATGTCAACAAAAGCAGGACAGAGATTGTGTGCTGACTTTTCAAGAAGTGAGAGAGAGAAAGACTTCCAGAAGACAACAGAAAGGCTGAAAAGAAAAGAGTAAAAAGTGAACTTCTCAGTTCATGGGGAAAAAAACAGGCTAAAGGTTTGTATTAAGAGGGATTTACAGGATCAACAAGATATTCAGAATACAAAGATTATAGCTGTATTAATGCTAAGTAGCATCCTTTATCACAGATAAAGGATGCCAAAGATATTTTGTAATGTCAACTCTTCAATAATATTGTATTTTCATGCTAATTCTCTATTTTTACATCAAACATCTCTGATATATGAGGTCTGATCATGATATGACAAATTAACATTGATAGAAATGATGTTTAATAGTGTTTGATAACTTCGTATGCTGCCACAGGAATTATAAATATATAATTCATTATTTGTTCATTCCTTGTTATATTCCATGTGTCATTAATTGAAAAGTAGACTTCTGAGTAAAATGATGCTGGACACAATTGTCATTATTAGTGGACGGTCCTAGAACTGTGAAAAGGTTTCTGTCAAATCTTTTTTTTTTTTTTTCATTGCTTTTTGCTTTTGTCTGTGCAAATTCTCAGTTATCTGGGTCATGGCAACCACTAAACAGGCTTTAATCGGAGGCAAACAGACTTTTGCTTATTATTCCTGAAAATCTTTCAACGCCTATCCAGGAGCCTTGGTCAATTCTGGCAGCTCAATGATTGCAATTTGTTCCTTACTCTAATATTTCGAGAAAAATACATTAGGCATGGATAACAAATGTTTAAGAGCATGTAATAATGTTTTTAAATCTTTGCATGTGTGTTCAAGATTACAGTATGTAAGATCTCTTTGCATTAGCTACAAGACCAACTACAGAGGGTGAATATTACAGTAACTGTGGACAAATACACACAAAGTAAATGACAAGTACAGGAACAGTCTTATTTTAAAAGAGATTTGATATTGCTGAGCAGCTGAGTCAGTGCCAGCAAGGAGACTTGAAAAGAGAGCCCGGCACAGAACTTTCCTCCAAGGCTACAGGGACATGGAGCTTCTCTTCCTGTCCCCATCCTCCCTCACAGCTCTGGCCTCTCATCTCTGATCTTCGGCTGTATATCAACCACAGACTGTGTGAAAGATCGCATCTGTCCACTGTAAGATTTAGATGCACAGAAGAAGTTAAACCACAAGTTTATCCTTCATTCTGATCTGGTACACTGTCTTGGCCAACAGAGACGGTGGTTTAATGATTCTCACTTAGACTTGATGGTATTTCCAGACACATTTTCATTCCTTTCCACAGCTCTGCATTTCTCCCCATACTCATTGCCATAGCAACTAAACCCAGTAGAACAGCGAGTGAGGGACAGCAGCACAAGAGATTAGCCATCAAAAAAAAAAAAAAATCAACCTACACATGTGGGCACACACAGTAAATCATGTTATGCTTAGCTACATATGGTGCTCTTTGACACACATACACACACAGAATATGGATTGGTACAAACAGTTATGTAGTAACCCTGTAATAAATAAAAGGATAGGTTTTATTGGATATTTGTAAAACAATACCATGCGTTCTGAGAGGGTGCATCCGAAAAGCTGTTTCCATATTCAGGAAAACATCTGCACCTGTCAGCCTGCGTGTGTTTCAGATCAGATCCTCTCCACATGGCCATTATCAGGATGTCTTATGAATAATCAAAAACCTACTTAAGTGTTCTAGGGAGTGAGCTGCAGCACTCATCATCACATTTACCTCCTAGTCCACATTCATGCACTGGATCTTTGCTCGCATCTTAGGGGTTTTCAGGTTATTCAGACCTTAAGATTAAAGAGAATCAAGCTTTTCATAAGTGACCTCATCTTTCACAGCAAAAGCTGCAGAAATCAGGGTGTATTTTATAATCACCTGACACACAGTGGTGAAAATCTTTCAGTTCAGAAACTTAATACAATTTGTTTAGTTTCCTGAACATTTTAACCTGTAAAGTGTCTTGAGATGATATTGCTATTATTGTTGCTATACTAAAAAAAAATACATTTAAATTCATTTGTTTTGATCTCATACCCTTGAATTTACTTTGTCTCACTCCTGTGCCGCTGCAAACTATGTTCTCAGTATTCTTTAAAATAATGAATTTGGAGGAAACAAAAGAAATCTCATTAATAAACCACACTAATTCAAACCACTTGTATGTTTCTATCTGTTCAGCTGATCTTTCTAGCTAAAACTTTATGGCACTATCTTCAGATTTAAAGCCTATGTCTATGACAATGTTTAATGGTCCCTATGTAAAAGTGACTGAATCACTTCACCATCTGATGACAGCAGGAGATAAACATGTCTATTTGCAGAATGCTAATGATAGTGGTCTTGCAGGCTCCAGGGGAAAGTGTTTCTGGAAAGTTTATTTTTGTAACAAATTCGCTGACATCAATCAGTTTCTGAGTAAAATGAAAAGTTTGCAAATTTATTCTGAATTGGGGTCTGTTGCTGGTAACACATTATAATATTTTGTCTCCTTACAGTGAAAGAAATAACTGCTGGTGGATCCACTGTTGATTTTTGTAAGCTTACTCATATTTTAAAGATGATCAGATCTCTAATAAATTATGTTATTTTTGTTTCATTGAAGAGAAAACAAAATCTTTTAAAAACTCTGGGTTTTTTGGCTGCACGCCTTTAGTTTTGTTCTGCTCATTTTCTGTAAAACTAAAGTCTGGAGACTAACTGAGCCACAACATTGTTGTTTTTTTCTTACTATTCCTTTGTTACAATAAGCCAGTTTGGTTATTTCATTAAATTCTATTGTACATTACATGGTGATTTTTAGCATAAACATAGCCCCAAAGTATGACGCTTACATCTTAGAGCTTGGGATGGTGTCTGATCTTTCAAACGTAGATGAACTTAGGATAGCTGAAGACAGGTTACGCTTTTATAAAAAGGTCCTTCATGATTTATTGACATTATTTTGTTTAGTATTTGAGCTGGTGGTCCCACTATAGTCCCCAAAACTTTCTAATGACCATTGGATCTTTAATGGAGATAAATACTGGCAAAAAGGCAAAAATTATAATTTTAGATTTCTTCTATTCCCAAATGTCAAGATAACAAGTTGTTATCATTTTAGCAGACTATCATGCTGATAGTCTTTTCCATTCAACATCTACTTTCTTCTCTCTGAATTTGAAAGCTCTTTATTTTTTCTAGTGGGTGAACAAAATACATATTTTTCTATGTACTCTATGAGCAGTTTTATCTGTAAAATGAATACAATTCTGAAGAAGTCACAATAGAACAAGCTATTATACTAAGTCTATATTAAATCAATAGTGTTGTGAATTTGACCAAGAAACTTGAGGTCGGTTTTATCCCCCAACAATGGGATACAGTGAATCTGATACAAATAACTTTTATTAAACACAGTATATTTTTACAACCTAACCATGTTTCAGTTTATACTGTTTCAAACTTTTCATTATTTTTCAGTTACAGTAAAATGTGGTAATTCGAGCTATGTCAAGCAAACTCCCCAAAGATGAAAGAGCAGTGTGTGTATCTTGTCCAAAAAGTCGCTCTCAGTAATGTGACTACCCATTGTTTGATTTGCTTTGTGCACTGTTTTGGAAAGTTTCTCAGCGAGGCCTCTACTGAGTATTCTCTGGAGTGATCAGTAGAGGAGAGCAGCCAGAATCTCAAATCCCTCCATGCTTTGTTAGCCTCACTAAAGTGAGAACTGTAGTCATTGGATGGGTCACACCTATAAAATTGGTTAGGAAATTGCAAATACATCTTAGAGATAAATTAAATTAGAAAAGTTTTAGATAAAAAAATAAAATCCAAATGTACTTTAAAAGCAGAAGCATAATTCCCTAATGTATATTTCTGAAACAGAAAGAGCCTTCGACATGCATCCTTCATCGCTGCAGCTCATCACAGCTATATGTCTGTCCCTCCTTAAACCATAACACCGCAACATGATTGGCCAACCCATTTTGGAAAAGTCTCCAAAGGTTTACGCTGGAGCAGTACAAGATGGATTGTCGTCTGTTTGGAACACACAAACATTGCAAGAATTGCTATTTCAGGCAAAGTTAGCAGTTATTATTTTGCAGAAAATGTTAGTGAGCTTCATGGGGGTAACATATGTTCCCTCACCCCCCACTCTCACTTGGAAACATATTTTTTCCCAGCATTGTGAAATTGAGTAATAATAAAGGGGACAACCACAGTTAATAAGAGGAATGAAAGATGTTTCATGTACAAACAATAGCTCCAACAGCAAGACCAGAAAGGAGATGAAGGTGCTGATTATCAGTATAACGCTTATGATTTACAAATGATTAGCAGAAGCAACACATTTCTTCTCTGTGTCTGAGCCAAACGAGGAATAGACCAATAGAATGCAACAAATACATGGTAGTATGAAATTAATATGAATCCTAGTACATTTTTGTAATAGATTTATTTTTCAGCAATCATATGACATAGTAAAGTTGACTACTGTTTCCGTCCACTACTTGGTGGTTTCCCTCTTATTATCAATCTCGCTAGCCTGTACGTTAACGTTATAGCATACAGTTGCCTTGTGTAAGTGAGTGAAAACTGCAAATGGATATTCAACATTTTTTTAAACGTTCCATGACCTCTGCCAAGGCTCTGCAAGAATTTGTACCTGGGAATAGCTCTGCAAACCCAGTTAGCTCATCATCAGATCTTGCAGGGCTATCGTCGGGGTCAATTAGCTTGCCTAGCAGGTGTACTAAAGCACAGCAACTACCAAATGATCTTGGTGACAAGCATTGCTGTCCTAAACAGCCTATTCTTCCGGATTTTCCTTCAAGATTGTTTGGAAAACCTAAACGAGCCTTTTCCACGTACTACTACAAAAAGTACTGTTGCCTTGAATACTCGGTTTACTCGCTTACTTCTGCACTAGGTAAGGCTTTCTTTAAATTAATATTTCTAGCAACTACGTTGTACTGTATACAGTAATGTAACAACTTATGTTGAAAATTATTTAATCACTTGTGCAATCATGCCTAATGAGCTTTATGTGTGTGTGTGTGTGTGTGTGTGTGTGTGTGTGTGTGTGTGTGTGTGTGTGTGTGTGTGTGTGTGTGTGTGTGTGTGTGCACACACGCATCATAGTGAGAGCATGTTCGTGTGAAAAAAAATATTTTTGCCCCCCGGATGCAAACGTGAAACTCTGCCTATGGTCAAATGGCATGTCATCTGAAAACTAACTGAAGATATTTTTTCAAATATAAAGTTTTAAAACTAAATTGCTCACTTTGTACATGTTTTGGATTACTGAAAGAACTGTTCCTCATGGGCATCATTCTAAAAATGTTAAAAGAATTAGATCTAAATAAATGCTTCCAGAACTTTTGTAAACATTTGCAGGGTACCGGTCTGTTAGGTTAATCAGCTGCCTCTGAGAGAAGTTAATCTAACTTCATTCTCATCATGAACAAATCTGTGATTAAATCTTTATTTTATGAACTCAGATTTGTCCTTGAAATCTTTTTATCACTATTTTGGTCCTCAGTGGCCACTGTGTTACTACCTGCCATGCTCAGCTTGGTGTCTAAAAACTAACTTTATTGCTTTATGTCATCTCGTTGACTACCATAAGCTCACATTTTTTTTTACATGGACAGGAATATGAATCTAATGAGAGTAAAAAAAAAAATGTCCTTTAAGCTTACTAAACAACACATATCTCTACCTTCTGAAGTCATTCTACACCTTAGTTATTAAGAATTTAAACAGAAAAAAGAGAGTAGGTATAAGACCAAAAGGTCTGAATACTGAAAAAAACAATTTCACAGATATCCCTGAAGGCTGCATACATAAAACGAGCCATATGGGCTGAAAGAAGGGGTGGTATTGCAGGGGTGAAGTGGCTGCTCTCCCCCCCTGAGCTGTAAGAGAATTCTTTCTAAACAAGGTATGGAATGCACTCCTGTGTTTCATAATTTGTTCCCTCATTCTTCTCCTCTGCACGTTTACAAACAGAGTTCTGAGGAAGAAGGAAAAAGAGGGAGAAAGACTGTGGGAGACGGTGAAGCCGACAAAGATGGAAGCCCTGGAAATATGTCAGGGCAAGGCGGTTAAGTAGAGGAAAGAAGAAAGGAAGAATGAAAAGGGGATTGATGAAAAAAGAAAAGGGGGGAGGAGTTACACATTATTAATAAGTGGCTGAGTGACTGTAAGACAAGAACAAAAAAAAAGAGAAAGCTGAAGGAAAATAAAATGAGAGACCCTACAGGGATCCTAATGTTCAAGTTGGCAGATCAGCTCAAAATTTGGAGCAGCAACTTTCCTCATACAGCAGGGGACTGGGAACAATTGGTTCACTCCCCTTTAACACCCCCCCCCCCTTGTACACTTCACACACAAGTACACACACACACACACACAGATTGCATTACTACCCGTCACTGCTTTCCTCTGTGCAAAGAGCAATAATATGTTGAAGATATCAGATGCACAATACGGAGGAAGCACAGGGACTGGGGTGGGAGGGCAAGAGGAGATGACGAGGAGGAAGAGGGGGGCTTGGGGTACGGGGTTTAAAAATATCTCAGACTGCCTGAGCACAAGGCTTGGGCCAACATACCTTCAATTTCAGCTATTTTTGTTGCTTTTTCCATACTGTCTAAGGTCTGCCTTATATGCTGATGACAGCAAAGACGATTCTCCAGCTGAGAAATAAAAAGACAGCAGCAGTTCTGTCTCTCAAACTTTCCCCCCAGCATTTGCCAGGGGTGCTGCTTTTTGTCAAAAGCAGCCTCAGCTTGTTATCAATTCGTATTCATACATCTCTGGGGTCGCAGGTTAACAAACAAAAAAAACTGGAGGAAACTGGGTTCCTCTGAACTGAAATCAGACTCACTATTCCATGACATTGAACCGTTCCCGTAGTGGGTCTGTAAAACATCATGATTCATTTGCAAGGAGGCGAATGGAGGAAAAAATGCTGAAGATTTTCATCTCTTAACAGTTCAAGTTTTGTGCCCTGATAACTGTTTGATTACTGTACATGTCACTGCAGATGTTTGGAAAAATCTTATTTTCCCCACTTCTATGCAGTAGGTTGAGCATCATTTGTCTTCAACAAAGGTATCCTTTGTGGGTTAGAGATTGGGTTTCTATGTTACACATATAAAAATTAAAAACACACCAAAACTATGTTCTGATATAATTAAAAGCCATGTTTTATCAAACATTTACAGCTTGTGTTTTTTATGTCACTGTTTGCAGACGCTTTTGTTCTCCTATCTTCTCCATTCAGCCATTTCAGCCATGTAAATATGCGTGTATGTGTGTGTGTGGAGGGGGGGTGCATGTGTTTCATTGCTGTGGGGGATCCTTGTTCTAAATCATTGCATGCATGAGTCAACATCAGTCCCCATTACTCACAAACAAGCTCAGATAGAAAGGGAACACTTATAGCACAGATGTAAAAAGAGACTTGAAATATCATTTAGAGGAGAACATGCACGGAGACTTGATATAAAAGGTTAGAACAGCTTATAGAACCAGAGGTGGATCTATAAATGAAAACCTGCCACAGATCATGCAAAGCCAATTTCCTCTGCGTCACTAAGAGCGCAGGTAAAGCAACTTACTGCATTTAAGTGTTTATTGAAAGAAACAGATAAATAAGTGGATGTATCTATGTTGAAAAAAACACTTTTTTTTTTACACGTTTCATACACGAGTGCATGTTCAAAGCACAACAATGATTATTTATGGTCTACCAAAAGGCCAGATCAGTGGAAACCTGATGACCTTAAAGATCTCTGTGGGTCCATCTTAGATCAGCTCTCTGTGGATGGGTCTTAAGGTTGAATCTGAAAGGATACTAACAGGAGGCATCTTTCTTCCTCAGGGGGTACTAACTCAGGGAATGCAAAAGTTTTCAAATCCATATCTGGGAAATTCTGGATAAGAAATATAGAGCAAGTAAAAATGTTTCTGTTTAAAATCTTTTTAATGATCTTATAGTTTTAAAGGTTCATTGATTTATCTATCCACTTTTCATTATCTACCCATCTGTTGCTCGTCCATCCGAACATCCATCCATCCATCCTTCCGTTCATCAATCCATGCATTCATTCATCATTCCATACATCCTTCCATCCATCAATCCACCCATCCATCTATCTGGTCATCCATCCATCCATTCATCCATCCTTCCATCTCTCTATCTATCCATCATCCATCCATC